>NW_026109275.1:0-59315 GCF_024516045.1 Bombus affinis
TGCAAAATAGGTATTGGCATTTGCTATGATATCAGATTCGAGGAAATGGCACGCATTTATCGGAACAAAGGTACAGTAGCTTAATCGAACAATACTTAACTAGCATGAAAGTAACTATCTTTCTTAAATATATTCTATATAAAATATAATCAATATAATCTGTAACTCTGTATAAAAAGGAGCTTAATTTAAAAAACCAGTATATTCGCTGAAAATGAAATAAATAAAAGAATTAGAAGCACGACAAGAGGACTGTTCTCGCATATTCATAAATTATGGAATATGGACTGTGCAGCTACAAAGTTAACTAAAATTCAGTGGTCTCGTATTTCCCATTTCTCTGTGTTAGGTTGCCAAATGCTGATATATCCGGCGGCATTCAATATGACCACTGGACCACTGCACTGGTCATTACTTCAGCGTTCCAGAGCGAATGACAATCAATTATACGTCGCCTGTATATCACCGGCTCGTGTTCCTTCAGCAAGTTATGTCGCATGGGGACATACACAGTTGACAAATCCCTGGGAGAAAATCCTTTATGATTTGTGAAACTCAGGAAAATATGGTGGTCACCGATATCGGTAATTTCCAGCTTAACATTAAAAGCGAGAAATCCATGATGTAATTAACTTTTAGTCTCGTTGGTTCATCGATTTTGCCGGCTCCCTCTGTATTTGTTGAATTTATTAGCAAGCATTACTTATTACTTCGTATGTTTTTCTTTTCTCTCAGATTTGAAAGTTGTTGAGGAAGTAAGGGCTCAGATACCTACATTTTCTCAAAGACGTACGGATTTGTACGACACTGTCTATAAAAAGGAGTAACTCTACACTGAAACAGAAAATGTTTTCTTATAATATTTCTACTACAATACCGTTTTTTTTTTTTTTTTTTTTTTTATGACTTATTACTAATTACTTATCATTTGTACTAAATGAATAACTCAATTAAGAAAACCAAAATGTTATAAATAATAATCTGTATATCTTGTGTATCAATATGTAATTGGATATTGTAATAATATTGGAATGTCTTTGATCAGGGATATGATAAAGAACACGCGAAGACTACGTTCTTTTGAACATCTTTAATATCCATCATTTATAACATTAAACATCTTTTTAAATATTTAGATAGATTAATACGTAACTCTTTATATATATAAACATTAATTTGAAGTTACAAGCTTAGAGAAATTGGTCGATTAATATTTATAGATCGGCTGTCTTGATGAAAGGCTTAAAGAAAGCAAAAACATAACAATGTCGCAAATATAATTTATAGTTTAACTTCTTTCTTGTATCTGTCTGCCTTTCACGATGTTTTACCAATTACAATAAGTAATTTCGACTTCTTTGCGCTCCGTTTTAACGCATTCGAGACCGAAAGAAATTCATATCAATCAGTAGGCATAATATATATAACTGTACATAATATATTATAGTATAACATAGTATATAATTTTATATTTTAAAAACATGAGGCATAAAATTTAAGATTGTCATCGACTTAAAATTAAAATATGAAAAGAATATTCCAGAGAGAGAAAAGCACAGTATCATTCTAACAAAACATTCAGATCGTACTGACACCCAGGAATCGTATTACAATAAAATCTCGGTCTCGAATGAATTAACACGAACGATTAACATGAAACACACTTGCGGCTTAAACACCTTCGATATCGAGGAAATTCAAACTTTACAAATAAAAGCAGCCTGTTCCTCTTTCCACCACAGACTCTCATACCATATCCGCTCTTATCCAGGCTTTTACTTGAAATCTCTGTCTATTTACAATTTAAATTTACCCGGACCACTCGTTGAGTCGGCAGCCCTTTATAAATATATAATGAACCCAGAACATATACCTGTGCCCCTAGCTGGTATCAGCTCTAGTAACGTTCATACCGGAACTTTCATACGACGCCAATTTGTCACGCGTGAACATCGATTCTTTCAGGGGTCACGGCTTTATGGGATTATATCCTTTAAAGTAATTAAAGTGATACTAATGATACAGAATTTTTTACAAATATTTAATATGTCCATAAAATAGGAAGTTTCGTGCTCTCTTATTTTATATTAATTATAAATTAGTAAGTTTTACATTTGTTATCTATAGATTTAATAAATTATTAAAATTCCATGAAGACATATTCTGGAACACATTAGAAGATTTTGCTGTAATTTACAACGGATGCTCCGAGTACGAACAGGCAGTAAACGAACAAATAGAAATTCAGGCTATTGTGGTAGTATAGCTCACGTGGGATTTTAAGCTCGAATTGGACTTAAACGTTACGATCGTCGTGAATAATTACGATATATACCCTGTACGACGAGCAGAGAATCTTAAATTATTAACGGCAATTCCTTTGTGCAAAGTGCAATTTTATTAACGGCCTGTAACGAATGAACGGCTCGTTTTGAATAAAGTTTACATTTAGAAAGTAAACACAGAAACACATTTTAAGAAACTAAGATATCGAGTTCTACTTGTAAACATCAAGTGCTCTTCGTTTGAGAAGATTACGAGTCTCTTCTTCGATAACGACATTAATTAAGAAGTTTCGATACCGTTTATGACATTAAGATCTCATTAGTAAAGTTATATCATTAAAATCTTACTGTTCCTAGAGAATATAATATAGTTAAAACTTCCAGAGGATCAACAGGTAAAGAAATTGTTGATAAAAGCATTGTTAGTGACAACTGACTGTAATCGATATCTGCTGGGTGAAGTTGTGTGTTCTGAGAATCTGTGTTAATGCAAGGATTCTGTTACAAATCATCAACTAAAGAGCCAGCGGGCACGTCCGACCGATCGATCGATACCACGAACCTCGAATGAATTAACGCTCAAGGTGGAACGGATTTAATAGATCGAGTGTTAGTGTAATTTGACACTTTGTTTACACTTGCTTTATGCAAACAAAGTTTGATGTTCTGAACTCGATGGTTATAAGATCTTATTGAAACTCCAGTATTTCACCCGCACGGTACGACACTTTGTTGATGATTGTCCTTGTATGTTGTTGATACTCCCCATCAGCCGTTAAATTTTGTTCGTCTATCGTACTTTTCTAGCCAGAGGTTTTCCCTGATGTTTTTCCCTACTGTCTAAGTCATCAGGTTTGCAGCTCGGGGAGGACAGATAATTCGGAATTTCCCAAAGGAAGGAGAGGTGCCGTCCGAGCCATAAAGGGACGGTCACTCAAAATGCCGAATAGATTCATTTAAATAATTATGAGAAACAAGTAAGTTTTGTAAGCACAAGTTTTCAAATGTTATAGTTTGAATCTGTTCTTATAATTTTAAAAAGACCTTACAGCCAGGATCTCTAAAAAATTCGATGAAAATTCTCATGAGACATCAATTGAAACAATTAAACGCAACAGAGAATGGGTATAATCATATAATTCCTCCCCATTTCAAAATTCATTCATATACATCGATTTTTGTTTTCATATTTGTTTTATGTGTGAAGAATATGTATTTATTGGCATCAAAATATTTTCTGTTTCAATTCCTGGTCATTTTAGATCGAAACTTCCAAATATCGTTGATTAAAAATTTTTTAATTTTTAAAATGAAAGGCACTAGTTATAGGACAAAAAGTTGTTTCAATTATTTGAACATTCTGCTTCATTCCTACAATAACATATTTTATTTTAAATGAAAACAAGAAACAATACTATTGTGTATAAGTTTAACGGAGTGACACAGGTGATTTGTAGCTAACACTGTAGCTAACATAGTTTCTGCAATATACCCTTTAATCGAATAGAAACAAGGGGATTTTAGAAATTTCTATTAACCGACAGTATTGTCAACAAGTTTTAACAATGACTGAAGGTTGCAAAATTAAATATAAAATGATCTATTAATAGCATATGCAGTGTTAAATTTGTAAATAAGCAGTTTATCTTTTAAGAATAACAAAGACACCAGAAAATAAAAATAAAGAATATTCTAATTATATTGCAAACTAACGAATAATGTAAAGAATTTATTTTTGTTATCTATATCACAGATTTTAGGTAAAATATTAATTTACTTATTATTAGGAGATTGAATTTGAAATATAATTATAATTTATAAGGGACACCTTTAAACTAGCAGATATTTGGTAGCAGTTCTCTAGCCTTTGTACAATATAACACAGTTCAGTTTAATTGAGTTTAATACCTTTGACCAGCCAGTTTCCAATTTCATTTATGGCATAATCTCCTGACAATTTCATACCCTTCGAAAGAAACACGATTTTCTATTATTGTTTTACAATCGCGGAATATGATCAGTGTTTCAATTAAGCTCCACTGTTTTAATTTCCCGTCTACGCACGATGTGGGTACACCGTTTTTTTGTTGTTTTTAGATACAAGTGACGAGAAATTATGAAATGATATTTTAAATTTAAACTGATTTCATTCATTGATTTATTGTAGCGACAATGGTAACTTGTTTAAATAAAGATTTTATAAATAAAATATTTAAGGTCTAAAATAATAAATTAACACATGTGAAAACATTAAAGCTGTTACCCTTATTCATGGTCTTGTTGGAACGTGTTTAACGAGCGTAACGTAGGCGTGAAAACGAAAACGTTGAGACTCTTGTGGCGTAAAAAGACTGAATTCCTCATAAAAATACAAGAAACGAATACAAGAAACGTGCACATAGTTTATTCTCGACCTTGGATACATAGAACCAAAAAAAAAAAAAGAAAAAAAAAATGGGTTTTCTGAAACTTTCGTTTCTCGTGATGAGTACTTTATGATGCAATAAAAAATTTTGTCTGAAAATTATACTCAAGATCAATTTCATGATCCATTTTCTCTAACAGATCTCCATCTTCCACAGCTATAACAAATAATTTTTTCACACTCTATACATTTAACATCGATTATAATTCTGATAATTGAAACACCGAACATCAATGTGTTTATTCACTACGCTAACACAGATAACAATTAACAACTTTGACAACTTCCTGGACACCCTGGGCAATAGATTCATAGCTGGATTCCTCGGCTGATCTCTCCTCTGATCATTCCCCCGTGATAGTAACATAAATGTCCCCTCCTATTGAACCCTTCACTTGTGCAGAGATCATAGAAGCAATCAGTCGCCTAAACCCCAAGAAAGCAGCAGGTCACCACCTAATAGGAAATAAAGCAATCAAGTAACTTCCGATAAAAGGGATTGCACTGGAAAAAAACAAGAGATTAAGAAAAAATTCTGAAAGAGACACAAATCAGTAGTATTATTTTATATTACGTTGCGAATTACTTTTCAAAGTAATTCGCAAGTAAGTAATTTCAAAGTATTTCAAAATATAGAATAAAAAAAATTAAAATATTACAATTACCATCAATAAGCTCAGCGTCCACATATGACTATGTGACACATAGTGATTGACGCTTCCAGATATGGGACTATGGTTCTGAAGTGAACCATTTCTGGGTGAGTCATCGACGGTAGTGACATTAAATTCGATCGGATCTTCTGTGGGGTTTAGGCATTCGATGTTGCAACATCTGCGTTCATACCGGAACTTCTTGCACTTCTGTAATAAAAAGAAATCGATTAATTGTACGGATCAATCGTCACTAGACTATTTGAAAATTCAGGTTATTCAAAGAATGAAAGAAGAAGGAATTGCTCCAATTCCACCATTGCTTTAGCAAAACTAGTATTTGAGAACCATTAGTCAAATATATTATAACACTAATACTAATACTAACGGTTTCACCGTCGAAAAGTGGATCTTTCTAGCATGTCTACGCAAATGAAGGTTGGAGGGGGGAGGGGGAGGGGGGAACTGTACATGCGCCAAACACCTTTACGTTCGTAATTTTTCACACAAATTTACAACTGTAGGGAAAAAATTATCTCTGATGTTTCAGATGTTAGAAATTGACAATATCGCATAACGGAATGCTGTGTTCTAGATATTCTATTTTTGTTACGAAAGTGGTACAAACGAAGTCCACTTAAGAATAGTACAACAAAATCGGTTGACGTTAGGTTATCATGCAGATATCGCGGCTTTTGCTTTGGAAAGCACGCAACTGCCAGTCTCGTCGTCCCTTGTAAACGAGAGAAAGATATTGTAATTGGTCGGGATTAACATAAAACTCGTCGCATGCGATCAGATGGCCTGAATGTTTAAAAAACGAGAGTAGAGTGCGTGCTACGTGGTTCTAACAGTTTAGGCGGAAACTAATTATTGTAACCGGAGCCGAGATATGTAGCGATATTACTTTCCTCGACAAAGCGTATAAGGTGAGGAAAGAATCGCGATAAGGTAGAACAAGAGACAGGAATTCTTTACGTAAAGCAGATCTGTCAACTAGATAGAGATCCTACAGCTATAACTACAGTGAATCCGTACTCTGGCGAATTGTCGTTTCACAAATAAAGCTTCTGAAAAACGGAATTCATAGAATATAACTGCTGTTGTAAGAATCTATATATCTGATTTTGCTGCCGTATTTGTCAGAACGTTTGTTTATCAAAAAAACGCATCCTCTGTAATCTTCTGTAGTTTAACAAGGCACAGTTAATAAAAGAGATAGAGCGTTAAACGGTGACGATTTAATCACAGTTAAATAGATATTGGTCTCTTTAGTTAAAATGCCCTATGATTTATTTGCATCATTTTTTTTCCATGCAATTTAAAATATTTAAATAAACAATATTTACCAAATATTCAAATATTTAAAGAAACAGTAGTCCATACAATATAATTTTATTTGATGGTTATTTGATATTTAATATTTTGGTTTACATACAAAATTGAAATTATACTTTGCTTGAGGACAAAAATTCTAATTGCATTCCTAACATATACCAATAATTATTGATCGAAATAGAAAGAACTGCAGGACTAGGAAGATTACTTAGCATCTTATATAGCCTGGCAAGGCTCGAACGTTTTATCTTCCTGTAGATTTTCTTTGCTTTTAGACTTTCCTTCCATTTCTCTGAATTGGTATCTTCTGTACACTATTTATAAAAGAAGAATAAATTACATGTTACATCCAAGTTACCAATCCAAATAATTTTAAGTAAGAAAAGAGATCTAATGCAGCAGTTTCCACTTAAATATAGATCCGACGATTATTTACGAACAAATAGTATAAATCTTTTAGCAATATGAAATTCGCAATATTTATTCAAATATTTATATTTATAGTACGCCATTAGCAAAGAAGACATGTTTGCGTGCGTTATCGATTTTACGCTTTTGCCACGCAAACATGGAAATTGCGATTCGAAATTGAATTTGCACTGGAAACGGTTGACGTTACGACATCAATAACATATTTCAAAAACACTGACGATATCATACGGAATCAGAGAGATTCTATGAGAAGTTAAACGCATAATCATCCTATTGTAAATAACAGGAACAGAAAGTACACAAGGAATAATACAGAATCATCCTATCATCCTATCCTATTATACAGGATTGCTTTGATTCGAGCTCAAACATAGGGAAATCTGAAAGAATTTTTCGCAGAATTTCCTTCCCCTTTGAATTAGCTTTTATACAGAACGACTTTAACCTTTTCAAGGAAATACCTATAGAGTGTGACGATCTATGATTTTAAATAGAGAGGTATATCTGAAAAGAGGTGGATGTAAAACGTAGCATATAAAACGTAGATCAAATCTTTATTCAAGGATTTTTTCTCTTCGCAGAGAATCAGGTTTTCAAGAACGATCGAATATGTATGCACTTGATTTACACGTGAAGTTGTCATTAAAAATATTGTTGCGTTTAAAAAGATAAATATTCATTTAAATTTAATGAAATTGTTAGTCCAATTGTTTTAAGCTTAAAGATATGTAGGTGTCACATTTATATATTGAAAACCTGGGAGCGGCATTAATTAACAAACCTAGTCACGCGCACACGTACTTTAAAACCATGCTTGAAAATCGATATTCCCTGAAACAATGCATCGTTCTGCGCTTCCAATTTATTTTCGCACGAAGAATCAGTCCATTCATCGTTGCCGTCACCATCGCTACTGTAATCTATATTACTCGAATAAATTCTATATCTTGATTGGAAAATCGCATATTTTAACGAACTTTCTGTGTTTTTTTTTTTTTTTTTCTATGATTTTAATTGGCAATTTCCGAAATTGAACTATAGCTTGAGAATAAACCGATAATATTTGAGGGTATATATACATACATCATGTTTTTGATGGGTTTTGTAGTAAAATAATTGTAGAAAAAGCAAACTTTTTAAGAAAAAATTACCATATTCGAGTAATAAATTATAGAAAATTACCAATGTAATTCAGCTAATTAGTGCCCCAGTTAATTTCGATGTTCACTACCACGCCACTTAAGAAGTGGTTTCGTGTCCGAGCGGATTTCCCCCACGTAAAGAAAAAAAGAAAAAGAAAAAGGAAAAAAAAAAGAAAAAGAGAAAGGAAGAAAAAGAAAAAGAAAAAGGAAAAAAAAAGAAAAAGAGAAAGAAAAAGAAAACGAAAAAGAAAAAAAAAGTTAATTTGGATGTTATAAAATGTTATATAACCAAGAACTTATCTTCTACTTGGTAGTCGCATAAGAGAAGACCGAGCCATTGAATCGCTCAAATAGATTAGCTGATTCGCTTAACGTAATTTTACTTCCGATGACGTAAACAAGAGCAGAAAGTACACAAGTAATAATACAGAAATGTCAAATGTACAGAAGAATAAATTTCGTTAAATCATTAGCACGTAACATTTCCTTATAATTCCATTTGTGTATAGCAAAATAGCTTGTGTGCTTTCATGAATTATAATTGATATTTAGAAGCTTTCATGTAGGTAGATATATAACTCGTGTTAATTAGTAATTTAACAATACATCATGACAACATATCATTTTCGTTTCTTCGTTTATCTCGTTATGCGCGTAAACGAATGTGTAAATAAAGACATATAATCAACGATAACATGTAGTGGCAAACATGATAATTATCGACAAAGGAGAATATTGGTGAAATGATTGTGGGTGATTTCACTCGGTGTATCGGTACATAAACTTTGATAGACATTGCCGGTGGATTCGCTGTCGGTGAAATCGTGTCGATGAAATAATTGTCAGTGATTTAAAGATAACCCAATTTATTGATCTCCCCTTCATAGAGTTGTACGTCTCTCTATAAAACATATTCTACCTGGAAGGGCTGAAACATTTAGCTTAGTCACACTAAACTGGACTGGACTGCAAGTAAGAAGATTGAAATGCAAAATTCACGTGTGAGCGCAACGATTTAGATGGAAAGTTCGATAAGGCGATTATGTATATTAACCCGAAAGAAAGCTCATGGCTTTGCAACGCGTTACACGCAACACGGAATTTCCCTCGCTGAAATAATCCTATTACAACGATACGATTTTCCTTAACAGATCTCGCAATGTAATTCTCCCTCTACAACTTTTTATTAGGTTTGAAACACGAGAGTTTCGAAGCTCTGCAAAGTCTCGCGAATCTAGAAGTCGAGTTTCAACGTATTTTCGCTTCTTATTTTATAGCTGTTAATAGTTATTATCTCACTCTGCACGTACATCAAACGAGTACTTATGTAAATCCAAAGGAAACGGAAACAACCGAGAATAATTGAGGATAATTCGAATACGTACCGATTAGTAAAGTGTTTGGCAAAGAAAAAAAAAGGAAAATTGTATCGGAGAAATAGGGGAAAAACGGTGGCGTACATCAAGCAATCTTTATGGCTGTAATATATTTATTATTCATTTATGTTCATTTTCTATCGCGTAACAGACGTTGAAATAACGAGCATATAAATCTTGTATCGCTCGACCTGACTTTTCCCGATGGAAAAATATTCACCAGCCTGGGATCGTGCATCGCTAATTACTCCGTTCTACTTTTCGAACGCGTTTCCATCCATACAGGAAAGCAAGAAGGCAAACCCTATCGCACAGTCATGAAGAGATGCAAAAGCAAGAAACCAACCAACGACATGCCGATCGACATGGTGGAAGCAGTCCTACAGAGGCTATTCACCATGGGACACGGACCCTCCCATTACGAGGGCCGCGAAGAGGCAGAGACCGAAGAAGAAGGAGACATCAGCTTCAGCGTCGTCATCGGCGAAGGCGATGTCGTCGATGCCGCCGGAAGAATGAACACCAAGAAGGCTGCAGGAGTCGATGGAAGACTCCTGGACTGCTGGAAGCAGGAGCTGGAAGCAAGCTGGAACCAGACTGCTGGAAGACGGCCAGAGTAATACTGCTAAGGAAGCCGGGAAAGGATCCCAGTCTCCCTAACGCGTACCGGCCGATAAGCATACTCCCAGCCATGAGCAAGATCTGGGAAAAATGCTTTAAGAAGATCATCGAGAGATGCATCGGAACGGACCCGTTCCATCGGAGGCAGTATGGGTTCAGAAAGAAGAATTAGCTTAGCGAATACCGATAAGAACAGGAAGAAGCTGAAACGGGCACAACGAACGGCCCTGTGCATAACAACGACGGCATATCGTACCGTCTCCCACGCGGCACTTTGCGTGTTGACCGGAAATCTCCCGATCTACATAAAGATAAAGATGCTCGGAGAGACTTACGAGTGGAACAAGATCCATAAGACCAAGATCGGCGCGGATGACGGCAACGAGCTGAAGGGGGAACTGGAGGCGCAAGGAAATTAATACCGAGTGCGCTGCTATTTACCAAAAAGAAGATGGACATCGATCATCACAGCATGCAGCTGTTAACCGGGCATGGGAGTGTGGCGGCACTCGACACTAACTAGTGTCGGACGACGGCAGCGACATCTACAGCCCCCAGTGACAATTACAGCGGACCAGGCCCAACTACCACAGCTATCACGCACGTCCAATAAATATATAACGCACACACGGCCACCTCTACAGGAGTTTCGGTGTCTATAGAAAGAGGATTGGCAAGAACAGCGACAGCAACTGTCTCGACTGTGGAGACCCTAACGACGATGCAGAGCACGCCCTCTTCACGTGCCCGAGGTGAACGGACAGAAGGATTGAGCTGGAGAACGCTCTTGGCGAGAAGATAGACGTGGACAATCTGATCGCCACGGTGACCGCCAAGAACGAGAGCTGGGATAAATTCAGGCAATTTCGCAAGACCGTCATGTCTCACAGGAGGGTGACAGCGAAGGCCTTGAAGGAGGCAAGGAGGAGAACGAGAGCAACAACAACTACGCGGAGCAGTGAAGGCAGAGATACAAGACAACAAAGAACCACAGAAGGAGATCAGCCCAGTATTCTGAACTAGCTGAGAAGATGACGAGAGCAATACTGAATATACAGAATAGCTGCCCGACGAAGAAGATACAACGGGGCATGAAAGGACAACCCTGATGACTGCCGACAGGTTTTACCGGGGTTGTCTGTCCTCAAAGCAAAGGAAAAAGGAGGAGGGGTTTTTAGTGGGTATGGCAACAACATCCGCCCGAGTCCCACATAACCCAGTGATGCGGATCACTGGGTATGCGTAACAGCATTTTCCCCTCCTCACGCAAAAAAAAAAAAAAAGAAAAAAAACTATACACTCTATCAATTTTAAGTTGATAATTTCGTTATTATATAATTTTTCTTAGTCTAAACTGAATCCAGGAAGAAGAACTTTCATCCAATTACATACTTCATTAATTCATGAATTGTATTCGTTACCGTACGTACAAAAAGAAAGTTGACTGATATAAAAATTCAAAGGATAGAACTTCTAAGCTCGCGATTGGAAACAGATTCAGTTCAATGGTTTAATTTGCCATTTAATTGAATTCTCTGGCAATTTCAGCGAACTGTGGGCTTTAAAAGTGTCCCGCATTCAAACGCAAGACTTCTCCTCCACCTTTCTCTTTCTTTCAATTCCAACCTCAAGTAATTGACCTATTAATTCGACGATATATTTACATGCTCACAAGGGATTCAAACAACTTCGTTGCGTTAAATTCGCAATTATAACCAACAGGAATGTCTCAATCAATGTGCAGCTCGAAACAAATAATAGATAATTAACTTTTCAATATAACGATTGATATGTTTGATGAAGAAAAATGTATGAATTTTTAAAAACGTCTCCTAGTACATTTAGCATTTTTATAGTAAAAACTTAGAACACACACGCACACATATACTATTCCATGAAATGATTTACACAGCTATGAGTCTAATCCTATCATATTATAAAGGGATGAACGAACTTTTCCTAATAAATATAACTTTATACAAAATCTTGTTTAAAAAAATTAGTTTTTTATTCTCACTAAATTAATTTAATATCAGAATATATAATTTTAGTCGTTATCAAAATTTTATGTCAAATGCGTTCATAGATATATATATAAATAAATGTCTAATCCTATGTATTTATTTCAACTGAAATCTTAACTTAAATATTTATTAACAATATTCTGACGAATATGCAATGAAAGATAAAAACAAGTTTATTTTTCCTATAGAATGTCTCATGCTTCTTACTCATTTTATGTTTCTCGTTGTCAGTGCGTAACTACTTATCAGCCGCATGAATGCTAAGTTTTACTACTGAGAAACGAAGAGACATATAGATGCAAATATACGCTATCTCGCGTGAAAAAACATCAGATACATTAACCAGAAGGAATATCCGATACATATAAAATTCATAGCGTAGTTATTTATACATACGGAATATTTCTTTCTGTATGAAATATTCTTTCTTCTGAATTCTTATTATAAATGTATGTCCATTTCCTACCTTAAAATGTCTCTCCTTTGAAAAACTCCATTTAAATATAACGATCAACAAAATATTACCAATAAAAATATTGAAACGAGATGCTGAAAGAACCTTTTAATGAAGTACAAATGATTATTTCAACTTTAATTCTGTTAAATTTGAATTGAATCATTTATAAACCGAACAGGTGTATAAAATTTTATTGCGTAAAAATCGTGAAGCTGAAAATTAGGAACGAATAACGAATGAGTAACCTAGTTTCATTAAAAGGTACGTGTACGCCGATCCGTGTAACAACTTCGACACTCCAATTATTATAAAGCATGTATCCTTCAGAGATTTTTTGCGCGAACGCAAGATACCTTTTACACGTGCAACTGAATAAGTGGAACGTGATTTTCGATATTTCTTCTTGTAGAACTTGTAACAACGTAACTGTTTCACGAATATTTTCCCTGACACTTTTACAACGATGCGTAGAAATCTCCTTTTATAATTAATAATTTCAGCATTTCTCTGAACAGTTTCGTTGCGATTAAAAAATATACAAAGCTTACGACGTGCTTGTTTAAAAATATTTATATGGAACAAGATTTCGAATTTGTCGCATTAATCGCGATCTCAGCAGGTGTAAATTAATTCGTTCTAATGAACGAATAAATTAAACGACTCGTGACAAAAATTATCCCTGTCCATGTTTGTCTTTCTAAAACTAATTCAAGGCGAGTTAAATGAATCGCTGTGTACCCTATTCGCGCAGCATGTGTTTTAACGACCAGCATGCAAGCGTTAACGGTGTACTTTAGTTTCTCATGGTTGTGTTAAGCTGGTTGCTCTTAGAATGAGCATATACTTACCGCAGGAATTGAACAGCGGAGACGCCCGCAAGATGTTGACTTCGAATTGTAACATATGCAGTGTATGCAAATCCAAGGTCCCGGCACATACATCTGTCCATGTAAGACAGATCGTCCTTCGAAATCAGTACAGTTTCCTCCTAAATGCACTGAAAACGATTACCAGCGTCAATATCTTTGTCACTCGACAATCGTACGCGCAGTTACGCTAACCGTTTTAACGCCACGCAGCGTGATCACTCTATTCGCGTACCGTGGTAAATTGTGCCACGATGTATGGTCACGATCATTAATTCGCAACGCGCTCAAGCGTGCTCGTCGCGAGTCATATCAGAGTTTCCTCTCGTAATTACTCGTTTTTCAAATAATCATAAACCAAATAAAAAAAAAAACCAATATAAAAAATTACCTCTTGAATCGGAAAACCAAATCCTGCATTATAGAATGTTATCACACAAACGAAACGCAGAGCATAAATATTTCGCAAACTTTTGAGTGTTTGTTGTAACGCTTCCAGTATAACCGATGAAATGAAGCGCGAGCACGTCGAACGGTATATTTCGATGAAAAAAACAGGATGAAAAAGGGCAGCGCGATCGCGTCGATCGGTACTACTCGCAAATAAATAAACGAAGCGCTATCGCGCTGCACAGCACAAACCGATACGGAGTCTTGAAACATCCGACACTAAAACGGTTAATAACATTACGAAAACGACCGTACCAGGAAATTTTTGTTCAACGGATCCGCATTGCGGCTATCACGATGCTCCTTCGTTGCATCGATGCTTCATCGATGAGATTAAAGCACCGTTGAAATAGGTTATTCGATTTCTTACATGGGCAAAAAGTTTTTATATCGTGTTTGCTGTTTTACTTCGCAAGTGTGCTTTACAGTATACGTTAGAACTCCAAGTCGAGCTATCCGAGTTAAAGTCTCTTGAAACTTAAAACGGCACTTAAAGGATATAGGTATAATAGAAGGTTCGTTTAAAATTCAAAAGTGTATATACGTACATATACATTTGAATAAAAATAGCGGATAATCTCAAGTAAAAAAGTAGGTTCGTGTTAGTAAAATGGTTTCAAAATACTTGTCAAAAGTCAAACGACTTGACTAATTAAGAATGGATGTAAGAGATTGAAAGCAAAGGGCATCTAAGAGTATCAATTAAGTAACAAACTCACGGTGACAAAGAGGTTTTCACTCGCTCGAATTCAAATAAATCGGTTAATTTGAGCGAAACTTTAGGTGCACGAGAAGCGACACGCGTCCTCAAGGACTACGAAGGTTCTACTCGAACGAATGAAAACTTTTCTCTGGCCCGGTGTGTATACACAAGACGTGCGAATTTAAAGTGCAGATTGTATTAATTGAAATAATTGGTTGGTTTGATCAAATTAATCGTTTTAAGCTGAAATGACGAAGGTCATCCAAGTAATTGATGTCCACTGTAATTATTTGTTAATCGCGCGTGGAATCGGAACGATTCGACCTCGTTCCAACGCGAATCGTTACTAAGGCAGAGACGGCAATTAATAATTGTCGCGTCATTTGTTCGATCGTGTTCACAAATTCAAATACGGCTGAGTGGCGAAAACCATTTATAACACGTCCCGTACCGCGTAGGTCGTATACATATCTCAGGATGAATTTTTCGTACTTCGCCGCATATATTCTCCATGTCAGACATACCATAAAATATTTCGTGCAATCGCGTATTCCTGTCTAATGTCAGGAATTCTCTTTCCATAGGTCTGCGTTTTCCATATTATCTATTTTGCTTATCAGTAAACATTCTTACAATTTGTGATTAATACTGTACGTACAAGAACGTTAAGTTTTTGACGTTGTAATATTTCACATGAAATAATAATGGCTGTATATCGACTAACTTATTAATTAATTAAATTCGTGTATATCAAGTTTCCTATCATTTAATACTTTCGTGTAACTACAGAGATTTGATACTATGAAATGAAATATAAAACTTGGTAAAAAAACGCGCTTCGTTAGGAAATGAGGGTAATGATGCAAATATTTTTTGTAGCCATTATATAGAATTTCGATGGTATAATTAATCAGTATCAACTTACCAGCCCCTGACGGGAAGAAAGTGACGAAAATAACCTGCAAGCAGATGAGAATTGCAAGTATTTTCGAGTACAGGTCCTTCATGGTTGTAAAAGATCAGGGGATGTTGTCGCTCTAGAATAGGCGAAAATCAGCTGTTTCAATAACTGCTTTGTGGGCACTGGAGTGCGTAGACCAGAAATATCTGCGACAAAAATCAGAATACATTTGTTTTCACATGATTCGATCAATTTTGTGTAGGACTAAGCTGATTGAACCTAACACGGGATAATTGTCCAACTTACGACCTTAACAAGCCCGCTTGATTCTCTATAAGTGCTTGAAATTGATGCTTGTATTCTTTCCAGATTAACAAGCTTTGCCCCCCCCCCAACCCCCTCTATTTCCTTAGATCGAGTTAGACTGCCACAACATATTATCTTTCTTCTTTTCTTTTCTTTTTTTTCGATCTTTTAAAGCCTTAAATCGCTGGTTATTATAGTGTATACATTCAATTACTCTGTAAGTCGTAAGTACATGTTTTACGTTATTTTTTATTTTCCAGCTAAATTCCACAAAAACAAGAAATATACTTCCAACGTGTTTTCACGTGTCTCTAGCAAAGATCTGAAAAACAAGTTGCGGCGCAATTTAAAACGACAAATAGCACCGTGTGTCTCGTTGTGGCAACGCACGCTTCGTCAGCTTTTTAAAAGCGCTCTCTGTCTGCTTTTTTCTCTCTTCACCGCCTATTCGTTTTTTCTTAACGAGTGAAACCGTTTTTACGAGGACGGGAGCACAGAAATGACGTACTGGCAATTCTGTTTCGTGATGACACAAGCAGCCCGGTTTCAGTGAATTAAACCTGGCCCCAAGCTTCCAATTATCTCTCCCTTCCTTTCCTTTATTTTTCCCTTCTATATCGAGTTTCAGGTTTTCTAAATTTCCATTACAATCAACTATGGCTTTTCTCTATTTTATATGTTAGCCGATGATTCATGGCAAAAACGTCGGCTGTAAAAATATTTGGAGTTGCAACAGCAACAAGTGTGTTTTCTCAAACAGAAAATATTGGAAGCGTACTCGTTGGCAAAACAGTTCACGGATAGTTCGTCCTCTGCTTGTTATTTGTTTCAATACCGTTAGCAAATAAATTCATGAAACATAGTGGTGTCGCATAAATTGAAAATAAAAGCTTTGCGTATACTTGGCAGTTGAACTTTGGCTATTATACGTATGTTATATATGTAGTATCGTGGACAAAAGGCCTAAGATATCTGCCGAACCATAAACAATGCCGCGAGAGCCGCGGCATCGTCGGGTACATCAATGTGTCGTCGGTTCTTTTTAAGTGGATAGTTTCGTGGAAAGGGCCTGCGTGACTCTGGCCACGGGCGTTTCGGGACACGTGTCCGATAGGACGGGAAAAGACAAAGAGACGCTAAAGGCAGTGTTAGTTGAGAAGCCGGAGAAGACGGATGCAAAAGGTGTGCAGAGTGTGACTTGAGAAGCGAGAGCGAGCGAGTGTAGAAGCGGAAGAGTGTGAATCGGGAAGTCGGAAGCCGTCTATGAGAATAAGACGTACGACAGCATCGTAATCATTTCGTTGCTTCGAACATTATTTATTAAATCAAAACATCATTACTTGTCCTTTCCTCTAAGACCCATTAAGATACTACATATATATATATATATATATATAGAAGATTGCTTAGAATTTGGAGCTTAATAACATATGTCAAAATCATTGACATTAAAGAAGGTGAACCTTACTTACGAAATTTCCTTCCGTCAAATGATACATAAAAATTGAAAAAAATAATATACATAGTTTTGACTTTCTTCCGCATTATAATTTGAATCACTCGATTTATTCGACTAAAGATAATCAAGCAATAACCTCACTTTACACGTATTCTCATCACGTGAAATAGATCACATCAGGGATTTTCAAAAGTCGATGGAATATTAATGGCGATTAATTATTTATGGATGTATTCTGCACGGTTAAAGCAATCGCCTAGTGAATTATCGAGTTCCAGGAATATGAGCGGTAAACAGGATTGCAGCTATAAATGACTCTCTAACGTGTATATTAGAGATGAATTTGATCATTTATCCTCATAATATGAAATACGCTTTCAAGTGGAAATCATAATTAACAATTTCTGGCAGCGAAAAGTAAATAAATCGATACGTTTAAATCAATATTAGAATTTCTTAATATTTTTATCAAATATTTTTATCAAATATTTTAACATCGTAGAAGTGTCGTTGGAGAGAAATATTAGGTTGTTCCAAAAGTTTCTTTCGGTTTATAAAGAAATGATAGATGTACGATATTTTTTGCATTATATTATTTTATTCAATTATGTGCGATCCACCTTTCTCCAATTTAATATAAAATAACATAAAACAAAAAATGCTGTGTATCTATCATTTCTCTATAAAACGAAAGAAAATTTTGCGAAAATATAATAGAAATTTAGCTTTAACACAATATAAAAATGGATTGTTATGCCCCTAGGAGATAAGAACAATATGATTAATATTAATAATGAATACGTTAACGTAACGAAAAGCAGCTTTTGCAGAAGGCTATAACCTGAAAATGTTTACTAAAGAATGATAACATGAATTTTCTTAAGTACCCCATTTGATACTTAATCTGCTTTGTAAATACTGTACGTCCTAACTTTGAAAGAATGCAATTTTAGCCAGAATGTTTCAAATTACCTAGCCGTATTGTTTCCTTGTAATGTAATTTATATTTACATTATCTCGCGTAATTCTTTCCACTTTATTGACTTCTAAACGTTAATGTAATATAATTTTTATAATATAATTTTAATCGAAGTTATTTAAAATTTGTAGTATCTCATCCCTACTAGAATAATATTAACAAATGTGCAGAGCTCAAGTCGAATAACACCGGCTCAGATAAATGATCATCAAACTTACTTTTGTTATCGTCGATGTCAGTGATTTTGAACCAGCCAACGTCCATGGCAATCAATATTATTTAGCCGGTCTTAACGCAATGTAAAAAGCAAAAAAAAAGAGGAAGGAAGGAACAGGGAAGCAAAGAGATAAAACGAATTTTTCATTTTCTCGAAACTAGATCGAGTTTCAAGCTGCTCGTAAAAGAGTCTGTAGCCAATCCGACTAAATTCGACGAACCGCGCTTGAAAATTCCCAGAGAACTGTGATAACCATCGAAATCTGTACAATTTGTCGATTCATCGCTTGATTAAAAAATGGAACAAAATGAGGCTGATCAGCCGGCCTTTCAACTTCTAATGATCCCTATCGTTTTACCCTAGGTTGAATGCTACGATATAAGCCGAAACAGCTATAAGTAGGGTTCACGTGATTGCCGCCATCTATTATTCACGCGTTACACATTCGCCAGACAGACGCGTCTAACGGTTGACATTGTTTTCTACCCTCAGTTCCAACGCAATTACGTTGCTACGTGCAATCAAGTCTCGAGTGAAGCTAATGATAAGTTGTTGTTCGATCCTACACAATTACTAAAATTATTCAAATTAAACTAATTTAGTCTAAAAAAACAAGTAATTTCGTTATATATTTCCTTTCATAATAAGCCATGGTTGGAATATAGTAGCTGACGAAAATATTCGTATATTTGTAGAAACATTTTAGGGCTGTATTATGCATAACGGCACTATAGAATTAATACTGTAACAGAATTCTACTATCATGGTTATGCTGGTAATATTCGAAACAAATCTGAAAATCTATGTAGATGTTGTAAGATATTCAGTACGAGTACTGTGCATTACTGGTATGTACATAATCACGACGAGATAAGGAAGGTACTGTTCTCTATTGCTCATCGCTACCCGTTGCTAGTAGCAACGTACTATGCATATATATCTCGTAAAGATTTTAAATGTAGCCAACGAGACCATTTTTAATATTTGACTATCGTGACCCATTACAGTTTCATCACTTTCGATTAATTGAACACGACCCGCACCTTAAGACTAAAATACACAATATAAGTATGGCACAGAAAATCTTTTAAAATTTACGGACGACTATTTATGGTATTTAAAGGCAGCAAAGATAATAATTAGCTGCGGATTTTCCTCGAATCGTAGCATACAATATGGAATCTGATTATTAAAAATTACAGTGGAAATACAGTGGATTTCCATAAGATATTCGTGCTTGTGGCATTTTGGAAATAAATTCTTAACCCAAATGGACGACCTCGATACTCGAGAAATTTTGTGAAGCTGACGTCAATGGCGATATGTACTGTTGTTGTGCTATCATTTCATAGTAAGCTGTATTGATTGCACTTCTATTCACGGAATTGATTTATTCCACACAAAAGTTGACAACAATAATCGAAAAAAGAAAAATATATTACCGCCTTTCACATCAGCATACACAAGCACATAGGATTTCACACGAATATACACACTTGTAAATTCGACGAAACGATCAAATTTAATTATTTTTCGATTTTTCGGGCATCAAGTACTACATCAAACGTTACACATCAAACGTTAAAATACGGCGAGCATACAAAATGTACAAACCACTCTAAATTAATTAACTTTGAACGTTATTGATTAATTAAAACAAACCACTGTTGCGTTGAGTTTTACATTTTAAAAAGTTGTTATCCGTTTTTGCTTTGTTTAAAACTAAAAACAGGACTACGTTCATTGTAAGTCGTAAATATCCCTTTTATTTATTTAAACAAACAGATATTTAAACAAACAACTTATAAATATATAATTTATTTACGTATATTTGTAATATCTGTTTTATAAATTTGTACAACCATTTATCCATTTATCTATTTTATTTGCATATAATTTTTATAGACTTTTTTTTCTTTTTTCTTATTTTTTTTTTTTTTTTTTATTTAAGAACGAAAAATTGTGATTCTATTTTAAGACATGTCAGACTGAAGCGATACGCGATATATATTTCTATTCGGATTTCACCGTCGTCGTAATCGATGCTATTGGAAACGTTTCACGATAGACGTCTTACAAGCGCTTGCAATGTCCGTCATGTGTAAGGCTCTACCACTGAATCGCGGCTGCCATTTAGTGATTAAGGTCGATCACTTAGAGACGTTAATCCGCCATAATGGTGAGCAATACATCGAAGCCATTATTGAAAGCATAGTTACGCGTTAATTTCATCGATCTTATTCACAAATAGAAGTGTACAAATTATAGGATTTCCAAATATTTAGTTTAGTTAAAAGGAGATATGAAAATGACAGGTATATTCAAAGGATAAAACAGAACCGTACGATTGTAAAGTTTCAAATCATTATAACTATTTAAATTTGAAAAATCTTACTATATTTATACAATATATTTTTATTAAGAATGGAAGAAATTTCGAAAAATCCGCCAACACTTTTTACTATCGTCTTGAAGCACACCATATGTTAAGCTTCTTCGTCGTTACAAATTTTATCGCGGATGTAACGAACGTTTCGAACATGTAGCACGCACGCGTCAACGCCTACATTTGGATTTTAAATATATGTTTTATGCATTAAATGTATTTGTACTTTCTTGCGCAATTTCTTTTAATTTGTTACGATATGGAGGGTTTAATTACGTTTAAGATATCTATCTGAATCCTTTAAATTCAATGTTCTTTAAAACATTACGTTACGTAAAATAATCGTTTTTCCACTTTATTGTATCATAAAATAGTTACTTAAATTCATATTACTTAAAGAATCTTCCTACAGAAAGAATAAAAAAGAATAAAATCCTATATGTTAAATTTTACGTGGTTGATGGAATACATAGCGATGACGAGAACTAACTACAGACAACAAGAAACTATTAGCGAAGGCAACTGGTGACTATGAATGTCGTCTTTATAATATGTGGCGACTAAGGAGAACAACTACCAACTACGGATAACAAGTAACAACCAACTGTCTCGTTTCTAAGGGGCAACTAACTTGCAATTATCCTCCTTTGATGGTTCCTGTAGCGTGATATACGTCTTGAACGTAGTTAAAGAATATGGTCGCTGCTGAATGGCGATTTGACAGCAAGGCGATCCCGCCAGTTCAAAGCTTGACATTGCAAGCTACCGAAGACCATTAATCTTGTTATCGAATATCTAGCTTTCAGAAGAACCCTTGTGATATGATATGACGTCATGACATTTTTATGACGAAGATGAACAAACACCGACCTCTAACGAAACAAATTTTTATTAAGTGCCGTATGTGGGTTGCAGGCCGGCCAACCAAGGAAATTTATCGAATGTATAAAGTAAAATATATACGAATATATTGGATATATCATAAAATGCCCGCGTTATATCGTCTAAAGAAAGCTAAATTTAAGGAATTAAAAAATTGAAATACCAATTATAAGAGAGTTAATTAAATTCAAACCTATCGATGGTCTCATAAAGACCTATATTTCCTGGAAATTGATATCTTTCGAATTCTAAATTCTCCTTAGAAAGTATCATAGAGAAAATATGAAACTTGAAAAGTACATCACGCTGATGCCTCGATAAACCGTCGTGTCGATAAATCCATGTGTCCGAGCGATGAATTTTCCCCAAACAACAAAAAACTGAAGGGAAATCTTCTTTGAAGGACGTGACAAAAGGTAGGGGAAGCGGGAACAATGATCACGCGATAAACTGATGGTGTACGTATAGAACGTGTACGTATAGAACGTTGCGAGAGAATTATCGAGAAACAAAAAAAGAAAAAAATAATCGTTGGCCGGCGCGACTATACGCTGTCGACGGGCAAACAGCGACTGAGACTAACTGAAACGAACTCTGTCGCAGTACGAGCACGGGCTGCGTTCGCGGGTCGATCGAACACGTTCTGCGCCTCTCCTCGGCACCGGCGTCAAAGCCACCCCCGATGGCTGCAACGCACTGGTGCACTTGGTGGTCCTTCCTTTTTCGTGTGATATTATACCAGCATCTGTGATGCCATTTCAAAGACCGCAATCAAAGCATTAAATGCCAGATTAAAGCGACGCGATAATATTACCCCAATATTCGTCCGTAAATGTTACCGTATAGATGTTTAATGCTTTATTATGCTTCGATAAAGCAATAACACAGAAATAATTGCATTATTATGCTTCGAATAATTTACTATCACATGAATCGTTCCACAAGAAAACATATGTTTCACTTTTCCCCGTAGTATGATTGTAATTTATAACAAATATTTATAATTTATAATTTAAAATATTTATAATTCACTGAAAGTATCTTCCTGTCACGATTATAGGCGTAAAATGTCAAATTAAAAGTACCAAATTAAAAACATATGGTATCCCGAAACCAAACGTACGACATGGCGAATCACGATGATACGATAAAAATTGATCTATGTCTTGATTTATTCAAACAGAACGAACTTACTCGAACTTTTCCAGAATAAACGATTTATCCGATAATATCCGTCACTAGCTTCTCTTCCTTCAACGGTAACAACTGACACCGAAAGCTCGAGAGACCCGAACGGTGAGACGTACCCAGAAGCAATGCAGTTACCTGGGCAAAGAGTCCCAAAGACCAAGGACGTAGGAAATTTCGAGAAACGGAAATGGAAACTGGAGTGGCGCGTCAATCAGCACTGACGGAAACTAATAAAAATGGAAAAAACCAAACTAATTCGTTTCACAAATTATTAAAACGATATTATTGAAAATTTCACTCGATTTTCTCACTGCACACGTCAATATTTGTCGAAATATCAATATTAAAAAGTTAATAAAAAAAAATATCCTCTTTCTTCATACCTGTCTTTCTCCCGGGCGGCGAAGGAATACTAGAATGTTCGAGAACAACGGATACTTTTTGATTTTATCTCAATATCAATTTCAATCTTTTTAAACGAAATATAATCTGAACGATGAAACGTTTGATCAAATAATGTTCTTCGTTCGATGCTAAAGGAAATTGAGAAGAAACATCGAAAATTCGTTAATAAAACGAATTTCTTTGTTTCTGTTAAATAATAAACTTGATATACGTATTGGTTTTTAAAATCAATATAGCTAACCAATGGGCACACTTTTAACAAGGGTGATGGAACATACCAAAAATCTTTCAAGATGGTCTTGGCAACGGAAGAGTCGAAAATATGACAATTATGAATGAAAAATTCTAATATTTTACAGCTGGCAACGATAAACAACTCCAGATATTCTCCTAATTAATTTACAACAAATTCGCGTATATGATCGATAGCTGACGTCACTGTGTCCCACAGCCCTTGTAAAACGATAAGAATTTCCTGGGAAACTTGTAGCCACGAAATGAAAAAGATGATAAAACTTCTAACAAGAGTACTGAGACGAGCAACTTTGTACTTACCCCTTCGGAGTAGGGAACGTGATTAAACGTCCGCGAGTTCGAAACTTTTGTAAGTCACTGCACGGCCGCTGCTTATGGTGGAAATGTAATAGATATAAGTACAGAGCGCGTGAGCGAACTAAAAACGCGATATAGGGGTAAAGAGAGAGACCGTTCCGTCCTTCTCTAATGCCCGCGTACTTGTACCGGAAATGTGTAACAACGGTAAACGAGCGCCGTCAGTGTCCACTAGTGTGCATGCCTGATTAAACAAGGACAGAAAATGCTTATATACAGCCTTCTCTTTCTATTTCCATGTCGCATCCATCTTACTATACAGTAGACAGGATTCGACTATTCCATCATTATATTCGCACCCTGCTTACGTGTGAACTAACATTGCCATGACAACAAATCGTTCGTCTCCTGTTTGATGCTCAGTTTTCAACGGAGTTGAAGGGAAACTTTATAAGAGAAAGGAAGTGACGGATTGTCTCAAAGTAATAAACGAAAATTCTCGTAACTATCGAAAAACGATAGTCAATACAAGGATATCATTATCACATTTAAAACTATTACAATGAACGGTGATTTATCGCTGCAAGGTACCACAAATAAGATATCTCATAATTTGCGAAAAGACTTTGGAACTTCCATGACAGTCATGAGTGTGTTTTGTCATTGATTTGCCATATTGCGTTTTTCACAATTGTTGTTCATTTTTTGTGATATTTTACACTCGCACATAGTATCTATGATTTTTTCTTTCGATAATTCTTATAATTATTGTCAATAATTAATTATTTATAACCATTTACGCTGTATTATATATCATTAAGATTTATCTTTGCACGTATCAAGATAGTAGATAACAAAATTATGTTTATATATTTATATTATGTGTATATATTTAGATATCTTCTTAGTTGCAATTTTTTCGAATAATATCGGCGACCAATCGAAATAGAAATTAGTGCGGAAAGAGGGGAAGGAACCAAAATTTGAAAATCGACATCGGTAACTCAGTAGTTATAGAGTAACTCAATCGATAACGTAGATTAACTAGTTATAAATGAAAATATATTTAAATTCAAACTTTAAAAATTAGAAATTAAAAGGCAGAAGGCAAAAAATTATCGCCGAGGATTTATATAATAATAAATAGACAGTACATTCTTTTTGTCTGTCTTACCTAGAAATAAAACAGTTAATTGATGATTATCGTATAGTGTGTACTCATAGCATAAAATTTGTTCAATGAATTAAAAATTATATTTTTTAGATATGTAGACATTAGCGATGTATTAATCCGGGAAGCTCGTCTACCTCGGAAATATCGAGTCTGCGACAACGTCGATTTGGAAATTATTCTTACAGAATATGAAAATTATTACAAGATGAAATTCCAAAAATATCCTATATTGTGCAAGAAAATAACTGAAAAGGAAATAAAGACGAGGGAAATGACAAATGCGAACAAAGTGTAAGAATTTAAATTATTTAACACTATTCAACGTTCTCAACGTATTCAACGTATCGATTACAATATCATTCAATCTTTGAAGAAGTAGTAAAACGTGTCAAATCTGTTAGCAAACAAACGAGAAGTGAGTCTGTATCTGGGTCTGTGAAAGGGAGGAATGCACAACAGAAGATGAGGGGTGATGCTACGGATGATATTAATCTCGCAATGACAGTGACATCAATTTTCGCCAATGAAAGCGATGAATCTTCATCAGAAGAGGAGAGCTATTTAACATCTTAATGGAACAATCCACGCAATCAAAGATATCAAAATAGGCTCAGAAGCTTTATATAGACAATCTGGAATTATGGAAGATTATTGAAGACATTTCATGCGTAAGTTATTTTCGATTAATATACGTATTGTAAATACTGATTTCAGTAAAGCTTTAAATAACGAATTACATAACACTTACGGAAATTAATACGGAGATTATGCGCCATTTCATCTTTGTATTGTCGTAGGAAATCATACTGACAAAATTAAATGTATATTGGGACAACATCGTAGGCCTAGAGGAATGTAAATCTGCTATTAAGGAGGCCATTGTGTATCTCCTCAAGTACCTTATCTTTTTTAAAGGCCCATTTTCTCCCTGGAATGTCAATGCACCTTTTTTAACATAACGGCCAGCTCATTGGTGAGCAAATGGAGAGGTGATTCCGAGAAGTATATCCGTGTAAGTTGATTTCCTTTGTCTATGAAGAAGAGATTCTGGAATATATCATATATAATAATAATCATATATAAATAGAATAGTTACATTAATACATTTGTTAAACTGAACAGGTTTTATTTGAACTTGCCTATAATTTTTCGCCTACAATTATTTTTATCGACGAGATTGACTGGATAGGCACAAATAAAGGAGTAAACTGTACATTGTCTGAACCTGCAAAGAGATTCAGATCAGAACTTCTTTCTAGATTGGATGGATTAGTATCTAACGAAAATTCTAATGTAGTTCTTTTGGCTGCAACTAATTGCCCTTGCTATGTATATCACGCTATTTCAATGTTTTCTAAGTAGAAAATATCTTAATATCATAATTATTCATTATCTTAATCTTAATTATTGTGTTGTGCGGAATATTCCTTTGTTATTATTAATATAACAGAACAATAATATTTATTGTAAATATATTATTAGGGACATTGATGCAGCTTTACGCAGATGCCTTGAAAAGAAAATATACGTATCATTACCAAATGAAGTTACTCGACTTGGTATGTTCAAATTATACCTTAGCAACCAGTTATTAGAGAATATGGATATTGTAAACCACATAATAAAATCTACTGAAAAATATTCTTGCGTGGATATAAAATTGCTTTGTAAGCAAGCATGGCTGCTCGAAATAAGTCCAATATGGGAAAAACTTGAAAAAAAAAAAAAAAAAAGAAACATCTGTTACGACTTTGAAATATGAATTAAAGAATTATGAAATAATAGCAAAATTGTTAAAAAACAATGTCACCTACAGTTACGGATGTGGATAGATATGAAGCGTGGAATAAATATGTATGCCATAAGAACATATTTTAAAAAATATAAATGCTTATCATATAAAAATATAAAAATATAAAAATATAAAAATATAAAAATATAAATGGTTATAAATTATTAATATAATTATCGTTCGAAAAATTGTTCGTGTGCGTGCATGTATGTGTGCGCACGCGTTATAAACAAGTTTGAAATGTTCGTTCTACATATATGTATACGTGGTATACATCTTCCCTTATAATATATAATATGTGTAATCTGAGTGGTAATATCTCCACGTATTACATATGTGTTAGTGTATTTTATCGATAATCTGTCTTTTATTTCCTCTTATCTTATTAACGCATGTATGGGCGCGTATATGCGCCGGGCGAAAGCTATGGTTATATATGGGATTGTTAACAAATAAAAATTAATCTAGGTGTTATTAAAGAAATTTGTTTCACCTTCTAAACTTTTTGATGATTGGTTTACTTTGAATATTTTGCATATTTTTGCATATCATGAGCATTTTGTACATTTCTATACATTCAAACTTTCTATGAATATAAAATGATCCGCACTACTATCTACTTCATAGTATACTCTATACGTTTAAAATGCTCCATTAGAAGCTTAAATCTATCAAAATACAGCTCCTAGGGAAATGTGAATTTTCACATGAACACATAATATCGATTTTCTCATTGAAACGTATAGGCAGGTATATACTAGCATAAGCCACCTTCGGCATTTGGCCGTATGATGCAGCACTAGCTCTGTAACATAGAAAACCATAGGCGTCAGTTCTTCTTATTTCCTCTTTGATATATGTTTACTTTAATGTCACTTATTCAGACGCTTGATACATTGTCGGAATGAAATTTTAGTAATGTGCAAGTAATTTTGAGTAGATTAATAAAGTATAATAAGATATCAGATTCATGTACGTAGATTCAAGTGACATCAATCTTTATGTCTAGTATATACATGTGTATTGATCTATAAGTCAGTGTTAAAATAACAAATAAATGGCAGAAGAAGGAAAGAAGATTTCCTTCGGTTTTGCGAAATCTATTAAGAAACCTGTGTTAAAAAATGCTATTCCACAAGAAAAAAAGAAAGTTGATTACATTGAATGCCTTGATGAGAAAGGTATTAAAGTAATAGGGTGAGTTCAAAAAGTAAAATTTATAATCAAGAAACATATAACCTCAACCTAACCTATAAAAATCACCAATAGCGGAATATATATATTTGAAAACAATTTTTTTATTTCAATGAGGAAGAAAAAAAAGATGAACCTCTAATTATTCCATTACTAGGTTCAAAAACCTGGCATGATAGAATTCTTAATAAAATAGATGCAGACATTTTCCTTCCGAAGGCAGATAAGGAAAAGGTAGGAGACGCTAGTGTTAACGAGGCAAAATCAAAGCTATCTAATGGAAAAACATCGCCAATAATATCAATAAAGAAAGAGCCAGTTGAAGATAGTGAAAATAAAGTTGTTACTTTAGAAGAGCAAGCGACTAAAGAAATCATTGGGGAACTTAAGTCAAAGAATAAATATGAAACTAAAACAAATGATTTAACTTTACCTTTAGTAGAAGATGAATCATTAAGAGGCAAAGAACAGGTACGTTATCAACATATTGATGTGCAATGCACAGATGTATTACATTTGCATATTATAAATATCGTTTTGTATTTTTCAGTCTACGTTAGAAGATTATGAAAAAATTCCTATTGATGCTTTTGGTGTAGCAATGTTAAGGGGAATGGGATGGCAACCAGGAAAGGGAATTGGTTGAAATGAAAAGTATGAATTTTACTCTGGATTAAATTAATTATATGTATTTAATACATCACTTATTGGAAAGTAAACAGAGAACATCATTTTTTATTTCACAATCGTTTATTCTAACTATTACAGATTAGTAGCAGCTGTCATACCAGAATTACGACCAAAAGGTATGGGTCTTGGAGCAGACAAAGTAGCATTGCAGAAGAAAAATACAGATTTCAAAAAAGAAGAGGAAGAAGTTAAAATCGAGAAAGGAACATTTGTGAAAATTATAGCTGGAGAACAAAGTAATAATTATGGTCAAATAGAAGGATTCGATGATGATGCAGGAAGGCTCATAATAAAACTAGCTCTTGGTGGAAATATAATATCTGTAAATGAATTTATGGTACAGCCAGTGACTAAATCAGAATATTCTAAGAACTCAAAAGTTCAAAGTTAATATGAAGTGTTAGTTTTTCATTAAGGGACATTTAAGAAAATAAATTTGAATTGACATATACATATAAAGACATAATCGGACATGTAGAAAAACTAATTCAAGAGTATCTGTAAGTGTGTTGTTGCATGCAATTTTTTAAAGGTCCCTTCTATCTTTATATAAAATATGATAAATGTAGAGGTTTTAGATTTCAGTATTTTATGGGGTTAATTTCAGATACAAAAAAGTATGAGGAATATAAGGACAAGGAATCCAAGGGACTCAAGCAAAAGATGGATAGAAAAAGATCAATGTCCCCTGACCCCGAAGACGGTGAAGAACAAAAGTAGTAATAAAAGAAAGAAAATCGGAAGTACGATGCACAATAAGAACAAGTATGATAAAGTGGGGGATAAAAAATCAGAAAGACGAAAAAGGCGCTCCGAATCTAATGATGACAGCGATAGTGATTCTGAAAAGAAGAGACGGAGAGAAAGAAGTAACTCTAATAGTAATGATTCTTATAAATTAAAAAGATTGAAGAAGTCAAAGAAACGTAAGAAGTACGATTGCTCGTCTGAAAGATCAAGTAAAAAACGAGACGACGAGAAAGATCAAGATCTCGATCATTTAGTAGGCAGTAATATTTTCCAGGAACGTATTCGGTCATTTTACTTTCAAGATAAATTGTACAATTTTATTTATACAGATTTTATAATAAAGTGTATTTTTACAAAAGTATATTTCTTTTCTTACCCTTAACTGAAAATTACATTTAATTATAATATGTAATAATGTTTACAATTACATCAAAGTTAATGTCCTAAACTTTATCAATAATTATTAAAAATCCCCGCGTATTGCTTACGTAATGTTGATATCGAGTAATACCATACATAACCTCAAAGAACATTATGATACTTACGAACATGGTTAAACAAGTAGTGCGAACGATGTCGAGTAAGTATTCACTATGTATAAAGTATTTATAAATAAAAAGTATGGGAAATATATAACCGAGTGTATTTAACTTTTCCAACATTTTAGCATTTCGCTTGGCGTTGGTACAACTTCAAGTAAATGAAGTAAAAAGCAAAAATGTAGAGCGGGCAGTTTCCTACATTTCAAGCGCGAAAGAGCATAATGCTGATATTATCGCTCTTCCTGAATGCTTTAATTCACCATATGGAATACGTAATAATTTGTTTCTTTTTCTAATAATTTATTATATGTATAACAACTATATAGAAAAAAGTAAAAGTAGACAAATTACCTTAACGTTCATACTTCCATAAAGATTGTGAATTGACTCGAGAATATAGAATTTCCCCATTTTTATGATTATCGTGATTTTTGTATAAATATATTTTTTAAGATACTAATAATTAGATACTTATAAACTAGTATTATCAATTATTTTGTATTTATAATTCCACCTATAATAGTTAAAAATTAAAGTTAGTTAAAATCTAACTTTATGTTTCAAAAAGTACTAGCAAAGTCGTTAAGTAACAAGTCACTGGTACTGACCCAAATAGCATGATTGTAATTAAACATTTCTAAATATTCATTTTTCATCTTGAACCTGTAGAAACAATTTATTATATGTACTATTATCTAAGTAATTATATATTTAAGTAAATCTAAATATAAAATTTAGTTATTTTAATAATTTAAAAAATAAAAAATTGACAAACATTTCAACCTAATTTATGGTTGGAACAAAGGACAGTTATTTTTCATTAATTGAAATATTGCAATGCAGAATAGTTTCCAAAATACGCCGAGAGTATTCCTGATGAAACGGTGAAACGAGCGTTGCTTTATCGAAGGCAGCTAAGGAAAACAGCATTTATGTAGTTGGTGGTACGATACCTGAAATAGAGGGCGATAAATTGTACAATACCTGTACTATTTGGGGTCCCGATGGAACTTTGATAGCAAAACACCGGAAGGTAAATAATATACCTCCATGTGGCTTTGAAATTGAAAATATTGGGGTGGAGAAAGTGACTCTATCTAGGAATAATTTAGGAATATGCATATGTACATACGTGTACTATAACCAATTCTATAATTTAAAAAATATGTTATAGGTTTATAAAATACGTTTTGATACGAGAAACATACATTTTTGTCGTAATATAATATATAAATTTTTGTACAATATATTTGTTTTATAATATAAATTTTTCACATAGGAAAAAACTTATTTTTTCTTAAAAAATATTCCTTCTCAAATATTATTAAATGATAAAACTTTTTAATAAAAGAAAGTGATAAAAACGCTGTCAGTTATTAAATAAAAAACAATTAAAGTTTAGAAGTTCGTAACATTGATGTTAAATTACAAAAGTTACAGCAATAGAGTTAGCAACTATATTTTTATGTTATTAGGTACATCTATTCGACATCGACATTCCCAACAAGATTACTTTCCGAGAGAGTGATTCACTCAGTCCTGGTAATTCCCTAACAATGTTTGATGTGAAGGGCTGCAAAATAGGTATTGGCATTTGCTATGATATCAGATTCGAGGAAATGGCACGCATTTATCGGAACAAAGGTACAGTAGCTTAATCGAACAATACTTAACTAGCATGAAAGTAACTATCTTTCTTAAATATATTCTATATAAAATATAATCAATATAATCTGTAACTCTGTATAAAAAGGAGCTTAATTTAAAAAACCAGTATATTCGCTGAAAATGAAATAAATAAAAGAATTAGAAGCACGACAAGAGGACTGTTCTCGCATATTCATAAATTATGGAATATGGACTGTGCAGCTACAAAGTTAACTAAAATTCAGTGGTCTCGTATTTCCCATTTCTCTGTGTTAGGTTGCCAAATGCTGATATATCCGGCGGCATTCAATATGACCACTGGACCACTGCACTGGTCATTACTTCAGCGTTCCAGAGCGAATGACAATCAATTATACGTCGCCTGTATATCACCGGCTCGTGTTCCTTCAGCAAGTTATGTCGCATGGGGACATACACAGTTGACAAATCCCTGGGAGAAAATCCTTTATGATTTGGAAACTCAGGAAAATATGGTGGTCACCGATATCGGTAATTTCCAGCTTAACATTAAAAGCGAGAAATCCATGATGTAATTAACTTTTAGTCTCGTTGGTTCATCGATTTTGCCGGCTCCCTCTGTATTTGTTGAATTTATTAGCAAGCATTACTTATTACTTCGTATGTTTTTCTTTTCTCTCAGATTTGAAAGTTGTTGAGGAAGTAAGGGCTCAGATACCTACATTTTCTCAAAGACGTACGGATTTGTACGACACTGTCTATAAAAAGGAGTAACTCTACACTGAAACAGAAAATGTTTTCTTATAATATTTCTACTACAATACCGTTTTTTTTTTTTTTTTTTTTTTTTATGACTTATTACTAATTACTTATCATTTGTACTAAATGAATAACTCAATTAAGAAAACCAAAATGTTATAAATAATAATCTGTATATCTTGTGTATCAATATGTAATTGGATATTGTAATAATATTGGAATGTCTTTGATCAGGGATATGATAAAGAACACGCGAAGACTACGTTCTTTTGAACATCTTTAATATCCATCATTTATAACATTAAACATCTTTTTAAATATTTAGATAGATTAATACGTAACTCTTTATATATATAAACATTAATTTGAAGTTACAAGCTTAGAGAAATTGGTCGATTAATATTTATAGATCGGCTGTCTTGATGAAAGGCTTAAAGAAAGCAAAAACATAACAATGTCGCAAATATAATTTATAGTTTAACTTCTTTCTTGTATCTGTCTGCCTTTCACGATGTTTTACCAATTACAATAAGTAATTTCGACTTCTTTGCGCTCCGTTTTAACGCATTCGAGACCGAAAGAAATTCATATCAATCAGTAGGCATAATATATATAACTGTACATAATATATTATAGTATAACATAGTATATAATTTTATATTTTAAAAACATGAGGCATAAAATTTAAGATTGTCATCGACTTAAAATTAAAATATGAAAAGAATATTCCAGAGAGAGAAAAGCACAGTATCATTCTAACAAAACATTCAGATCGTACTGACACCCAGGAATCGTATTACAATAAAATCTCGGTCTCGAATGAATTAACACGAACGATTAACATGAAACACACTTGCGGCTTAAACACCTTCGATATCGAGGAAATTCAAACTTTACAAATAAAAGCAGCCTGTTCCTCTTTCCACCACAGACTCTCATACCATATCCGCTCTTATCCAGGCTTTTACTTGAAATCTCTGTCTATTTACAATTTAAATTTACCCGGACCACTCGTTGAGTCGGCAGCCCTTTATAAATATATAATGAACCCAGAACATATACCTGTGCCCCTAGCTGGTATCAGCTCTAGTAACGTTCATACCGGAACTTTCATACGACGCCAATTTGTCACGCGTGAACATCGATTCTTTCAGGGGTCACGGCTTTATGGGATTATATCCTTTAAAGTAATTAAAGTGATACTAATGATACAGAATTTTTTACAAATATTTAATATGTCCATAAAATAGGAAGTTTCGTGCTCTCTTATTTTATATTAATTATAAATTAGTAAGTTTTACATTTGTTATCTATAGATTTAATAAATTATTAAAATTCCATGAAGACATATTCTGGAACACATTAGAAGATTTTGCTGTAATTTACAACGGATGCTCCGAGTACGAACAGGCAGTAAACGAACAAATAGAAATTCAGGCTATTGTGGTAGTATAGCTCACGTGGGATTTTAAGCTCGAATTGGACTTAAACGTTACGATCGTCGTGAATAATTACGATATATACCCTGTACGACGAGCAGAGAATCTTAAATTATTAACGGCAATTCCTTTGTGCAAAGTGCAATTTTATTAACGGCCTGTAACGAATGAACGGCTCGTTTTGAATAAAGTTTACATTTAGAAAGTAAACACAGAAACACATTTTAAGAAACTAAGATATCGAGTTCTACTTGTAAACATCAAGTGCTCTTCGTTTGAGAAGATTACGAGTCTCTTCTTCGATAACGACATTAATTAAGAAGTTTCGATACCGTTTATGACATTAAGATCTCATTAGTAAAGTTATATCATTAAAATCTTACTGTTCCTAGAGAATATAATATAGTTAAAACTTCCAGAGGATCAACAGGTAAAGAAATTGTTGATAAAAGCATTGTTAGTGACAACTGACTGTAATCGATATCTGCTGGGTGAAGTTGTGTGTTCTGAGAATCTGTGTTAATGCAAGGATTCTGTTACAAATCATCAACTAAAGAGCCAGCGGGCACGTCCGACCGATCGATCGATACCACGAACCTCGAATGAATTAACGCTCAAGGTGGAACGGATTTAATAGATCGAGTGTTAGTGTAATTTGACACTTTGTTTACACTTGCTTTATGCAAACAAAGTTTGATGTTCTGAACTCGATGGTTATAAGATCTTATTGAAACTCCAGTATTTCACCCGCACGGTACGACACTTTGTTGATGATTGTCCTTGTATGTTGTTGATACTCCCCATCAGCCGTTAAATTTTGTTCGTCTATCGTACTTTTCTAGCCAGAGGTTTTCCCTGATGTTTTTCCCTACTGTCTAAGTCATCAGGTTTGCAGCTCGGGGAGGACAGATAATTCGGAATTTCCCAAAGGAAGGAGAGGTGCCGTCCGAGCCATAAAGGGACGGTCACTCAAAATGCCGAATAGATTCATTTAAATAATTATGAGAAACAAGTAAGTTTTGTAAGCACAAGTTTTCAAATGTTATAGTTTGAATCTGTTCTTATAATTTTAAAAAGACCTTACAGCCAGGATCTCTAAAAAATTCGATGAAAATTCTCATGAGACATCAATTGAAACAATTAAACGCAACAGAGAATGGGTATAATCATATAATTCCTCCCCATTTCAAAATTCATTCATATACATCGATTTTTGTTTTCATATTTGTTTTATGTGTGAAGAATATGTATTTATTGGCATCAAAATATTTTCTGTTTCAATTCCTGGTCATTTTAGATCGAAACTTCCAAATATCGTTGATTAAAAATTTTTTAATTTTTAAAATGAAAGGCACTAGTTATAGGACAAAAAGTTGTTTCAATTATTTGAACATTCTGCTTCATTCCTACAATAACATATTTTATTTTAAATGAAAACAAGAAACAATACTATTGTGTATAAGTTTAACGGAGTGACACAGGTGATTTGTAGCTAACACTGTAGCTAACATAGTTTCTGCAATATACCCTTTAATCGAATAGAAACAAGGGGATTTTAGAAATTTCTATTAACCGACAGTATTGTCAACAAGTTTTAACAATGACTGAAGGTTGCAAAATTAAATATAAAATGATCTATTAATAGCATATGCAGTGTTAAATTTGTAAATAAGCAGTTTATCTTTTAAGAATAACAAAGACACCAGAAAATAAAAATAAAGAATATTCTAATTATATTGCAAACTAACGAATAATGTAAAGAATTTATTTTTGTTATCTATATCACAGATTTTAGGTAAAATATTAATTTACTTATTATTAGGAGATTGAATTTGAAATATAATTATAATTTATAAGGGACACCTTTAAACTAGCAGATATTTGGTAGCAGTTCTCTAGCCTTTGTACAATATAACACAGTTCAGTTTAATTGAGTTTAATACCTTTGACCAGCCAGTTTCCAATTTCATTTATGGCATAATCTCCTGACAATTTCATACCCTTCGAAAGAAACACGATTTTCTATTATTGTTTTACAATCGCGGAATATGATCAGTGTTTCAATTAAGCTCCACTGTTTTAATTTCCCGTCTACGCACGATGTGGGTACACCGTTTTTTTGTTGTTTTTAGATACAAGTGACGAGAAATTATGAAATGATATTTTAAATTTAAACTGATTTCATTCATTGATTTATTGTAGCGACAATGGTAACTTGTTTAAATAAAGATTTTATAAATAAAATATTTAAGGTCTAAAATAATAAATTAACACATGTGAAAACATTAAAGCTGTTACCCTTATTCATGGTCTTGTTGGAACGTGTTTAACGAGCGTAACGTAGGCGTGAAAACGAAAACGTTGAGACTCTTGTGGCGTAAAAAGACTGAATTCCTCATAAAAATACAAGAAACGAATACAAGAAACGTGCACATAGTTTATTCTCGACCTTGGATACATAGAACCAAAAAAAAAAAAAGAAAAAAAAAATGGGTTTTCTGAAACTTTCGTTTCTCGTGATGAGTACTTTATGATGCAATAAAAAATTTTGTCTGAAAATTATACTCAAGATCAATTTCATGATCCATTTTCTCTAACAGATCTCCATCTTCCACAGCTATAACAAATAATTTTTTCACACTCTATACATTTAACATCGATTATAATTCTGATAATTGAAACACCGAACATCAATGTGTTTATTCACTACGCTAACACAGATAACAATTAACAACTTTGACAACTTCCTGGACACCCTGGGCAATAGATTCATAGCTGGATTCCTCGGCTGATCTCTCCTCTGATCATTCCCCCGTGATAGTAACATAAATGTCCCCTCCTATTGAACCCTTCACTTGTGCAGAGATCATAGAAGCAATCAGTCGCCTAAACCCCAAGAAAGCAGCAGGTCACCACCTAATAGGAAATAAAGCAATCAAGTAACTTCCGATAAAAGGGATTGCACTGGAAAAAAACAAGAGATTAAGAAAAAATTCTGAAAGAGACACAAATCAGTAGTATTATTTTATATTACGTTGCGAATTACTTTTCAAAGTAATTCGCAAGTAAGTAATTTCAAAGTATTTCAAAATATAGAATAAAAAAAATTAAAATATTACAATTACCATCAATAAGCTCAGCGTCCACATATGACTATGTGACACATAGTGATTGACGCTTCCAGATATGGGACTATGGTTCTGAAGTGAACCATTTCTGGGTGAGTCATCGACGGTAGTGACATTAAATTCGATCGGATCTTCTGTGGGGTTTAGGCATTCGATGTTGCAACATCTGCGTTCATACCGGAACTTCTTGCACTTCTGTAATAAAAAGAAATCGATTAATTGTACGGATCAATCGTCACTAGACTATTTGAAAATTCAGGTTATTCAAAGAATGAAAGAAGAAGGAATTGCTCCAATTCCACCATTGCTTTAGCAAAACTAGTATTTGAGAACCATTAGTCAAATATATTATAACACTAATACTAATACTAACGGTTTCACCGTCGAAAAGTGGATCTTTCTAGCATGTCTACGCAAATGAAGGTTGGAGGGGGGAGGGGGAGGGGGGAACTGTACATGCGCCAAACACCTTTACGTTCGTAATTTTTCACACAAATTTACAACTGTAGGGAAAAAATTATCTCTGATGTTTCAGATGTTAGAAATTGACAATATCGCATAACGGAATGCTGTGTTCTAGATATTCTATTTTTGTTACGAAAGTGGTACAAACGAAGTCCACTTAAGAATAGTACAACAAAATCGGTTGACGTTAGGTTATCATGCAGATATCGCGGCTTTTGCTTTGGAAAGCACGCAACTGCCAGTCTCGTCGTCCCTTGTAAACGAGAGAAAGATATTGTAATTGGTCGGGATTAACATAAAACTCGTCGCATGCGATCAGATGGCCTGAATGTTTAAAAAACGAGAGTAGAGTGCGTGCTACGTGGTTCTAACAGTTTAGGCGGAAACTAATTATTGTAACCGGAGCCGAGATATGTAGCGATATTACTTTCCTCGACAAAGCGTATAAGGTGAGGAAAGAATCGCGATAAGGTAGAACAAGAGACAGGAATTCTTTACGTAAAGCAGATCTGTCAACTAGATAGAGATCCTACAGCTATAACTACAGTGAATCCGTACTCTGGCGAATTGTCGTTTCACAAATAAAGCTTCTGAAAAACGGAATTCATAGAATATAACTGCTGTTGTAAGAATCTATATATCTGATTTTGCTGCCGTATTTGTCAGAACGTTTGTTTATCAAAAAAACGCATCCTCTGTAATCTTCTGTAGTTTAACAAGGCACAGTTAATAAAAGAGATAGAGCGTTAAACGGTGACGATTTAATCACAGTTAAATAGATATTGGTCTCTTTAGTTAAAATGCCCTATGATTTATTTGCATCATTTTTTTTCCATGCAATTTAAAATATTTAAATAAACAATATTTACCAAATATTCAAATATTTAAAGAAACAGTAGTCCATACAATATAATTTTATTTGATGGTTATTTGATATTTAATATTTTGGTTTACATACAAAATTGAAATTATACTTTGCTTGAGGACAAAAATTCTAATTGCATTCCTAACATATACCAATAATTATTGATCGAAATAGAAAGAACTGCAGGACTAGGAAGATTACTTAGCATCTTATATAGCCTGGCAAGGCTCGAACGTTTTATCTTCCTGTAGATTTTCTTTGCTTTTAGACTTTCCTTCCATTTCTCTGAATTGGTATCTTCTGTACACTATTTATAAAAGAAGAATAAATTACATGTTACATCCAAGTTACCAATCCAAATAATTTTAAGTAAGAAAAGAGATCTAATGCAGCAGTTTCCACTTAAATATAGATCCGACGATTATTTACGAACAAATAGTATAAATCTTTTAGCAATATGAAATTCGCAATATTTATTCAAATATTTATATTTATAGTACGCCATTAGCAAAGAAGACATGTTTGCGTGCGTTATCGATTTTACGCTTTTGCCACGCAAACATGGAAATTGCGATTCGAAATTGAATTTGCACTGGAAACGGTTGACGTTACGACATCAATAACATATTTCAAAAACACTGACGATATCATACGGAATCAGAGAGATTCTATGAGAAGTTAAACGCATAATCATCCTATTGTAAATAACAGGAACAGAAAGTACACAAGGAATAATACAGAATCATCCTATCATCCTATCCTATTATACAGGATTGCTTTGATTCGAGCTCAAACATAGGGAAATCTGAAAGAATTTTTCGCAGAATTTCCTTCCCCTTTGAATTAGCTTTTATACAGAACGACTTTAACCTTTTCAAGGAAATACCTATAGAGTGTGACGATCTATGATTTTAAATAGAGAGGTATATCTGAAAAGAGGTGGATGTAAAACGTAGCATATAAAACGTAGATCAAATCTTTATTCAAGGATTTTTTCTCTTCGCAGAGAATCAGGTTTTCAAGAACGATCGAATATGTATGCACTTGATTTACACGTGAAGTTGTCATTAAAAATATTGTTGCGTTTAAAAAGATAAATATTCATTTAAATTTAATGAAATTGTTAGTCCAATTGTTTTAAGCTTAAAGATATGTAGGTGTCACATTTATATATTGAAAACCTGGGAGCGGCATTAATTAACAAACCTAGTCACGCGCACACGTACTTTAAAACCATGCTTGAAAATCGATATTCCCTGAAACAATGCATCGTTCTGCGCTTCCAATTTATTTTCGCACGAAGAATCAGTCCATTCATCGTTGCCGTCACCATCGCTACTGTAATCTATATTACTCGAATAAATTCTATATCTTGATTGGAAAATCGCATATTTTAACGAACTTTCTGTGTTTTTTTTTTTTTTTTTCTATGATTTTAATTGGCAATTTCCGAAATTGAACTATAGCTTGAGAATAAACCGATAATATTTGAGGGTATATATACATACATCATGTTTTTGATGGGTTTTGTAGTAAAATAATTGTAGAAAAAGCAAACTTTTTAAGAAAAAATTACCATATTCGAGTAATAAATTATAGAAAATTACCAATGTAATTCAGCTAATTAGTGCCCCAGTTAATTTCGATGTTCACTACCACGCCACTTAAGAAGTGGTTTCGTGTCCGAGCGGATTTCCCCCACGTAAAGAAAAAAAGAAAAAGAAAAAGGAAAAAAAAAGAAAAAGAGAAAGGAAGAAAAAGAAAAAGAAAAAGGAAAAAAAAAGAAAAAGAGAAAGAAAAAGAAAACGAAAAAGAAAAAAAAAGTTAATTTGGATGTTATAAAATGTTATATAACCAAGAACTTATCTTCTACTTGGTAGTCGCATAAGAGAAGACCGAGCCATTGAATCGCTCAAATAGATTAGCTGATTCGCTTAACGTAATTTTACTTCCGATGACGTAAACAAGAGCAGAAAGTACACAAGTAATAATACAGAAATGTCAAATGTACAGAAGAATAAATTTCGTTAAATCATTAGCACGTAACATTTCCTTATAATTCCATTTGTGTATAGCAAAATAGCTTGTGTGCTTTCATGAATTATAATTGATATTTAGAAGCTTTCATGTAGGTAGATATATAACTCGTGTTAATTAGTAATTTAACAATACATCATGACAACATATCATTTTCGTTTCTTCGTTTATCTCGTTATGCGCGTAAACGAATGTGTAAATAAAGACATATAATCAACGATAACATGTAGTGGCAAACATGATAATTATCGACAAAGGAGAATATTGGTGAAATGATTGTGGGTGATTTCACTCGGTGTATCGGTACATAAACTTTGATAGACATTGCCGGTGGATTCGCTGTCGGTGAAATCGTGTCGATGAAATAATTGTCAGTGATTTAAAGATAACCCAATTTATTGATCTCCCCTTCATAGAGTTGTACGTCTCTCTATAAAACATATTCTACCTGGAAGGGCTGAAACATTTAGCTTAGTCACACTAAACTGGACTGGACTGCAAGTAAGAAGATTGAAATGCAAAATTCACGTGTGAGCGCAACGATTTAGATGGAAAGTTCGATAAGGCGATTATGTATATTAACCCGAAAGAAAGCTCATGGCTTTGCAACGCGTTACACGCAACACGGAATTTCCCTCGCTGAAATAATCCTATTACAACGATACGATTTTCCTTAACAGATCTCGCAATGTAATTCTCCCTCTACAACTTTTTATTAGGTTTGAAACACGAGAGTTTCGAAGCTCTGCAAAGTCTCGCGAATCTAGAAGTCGAGTTTCAACGTATTTTCGCTTCTTATTTTATAGCTGTTAATAGTTATTATCTCACTCTGCACGTACATCAAACGAGTACTTATGTAAATCCAAAGGAAACGGAAACAACCGAGAATAATTGAGGATAATTCGAATACGTACCGATTAGTAAAGTGTTTGGCAAAGAAAAAAAAAGGAAAATTGTATCGGAGAAATAGGGGAAAAACGGTGGCGTACATCAAGCAATCTTTATGGCTGTAATACATTTATTATTCATTTATGTTCATTTTCTATCGCGTAACAGACGTTGAAATAACGAGCATATAAATCTTGTATCGCTCGACCTGACTTTTCCCGATGGAAAAATATTCACCAGCCTGGGATCGTGCATCGCTAATTACTCCGTTCTACTTTTCGAACGCGTTTCCATCCATACAGGAAAGCAAGAAGGCAAACCCTATCGCACAGTCATGAAGAGATGCAAAAGCAAGAAACCAACCAACGACATGCCGATCGACATGGTGGAAGCAGTCCTACAGAGGCTATTCACCATGGGACACGGACCCTCCCATTACGAGGGCCGCGAAGAGGCAGAGACCGAAGAAGAAGGAGACATCAGCTTCAGCGTCGTCATCGGCGAAGGCGATGTCGTCGATGCCGCCGTAAGAATGAACACCAAGAAGGCTGCAGGAGTCGATGGAAGACTCCTGGACTGCTGGAAGCAGGAGCTGGAAGCAAGCTGGAACCAGACTGCTGGAAGACGGCCAGAGTAATACTGCTAAGGAAGCCGGGAAAGGATCCCAGTCTCCCTAACGCGTACCGGCCGATAAGCATACTCCCAGCCATGAGCAAGATCTGGGAAAAATGCTTTAAGAAGATCATCGAGAGATGCATCGGAACGGACCCGTTCCATCGGAGGCAGTATGGGTTCAGAAAGAAGAATTGGCTTAGCGAATACCGATAAGAACAGGAAGAAGCTGAAACGGGCACAACGAACGGCCCTGTGCATAACAACGACGGCATATCGTACCGTCTCCCACGCGGCACTTTGCGTGTTGACCGGAAATCTCCCGATCTACATAAAGATAAAGATGCTCGGAGAGACTTACGAGTGGAACAAGATCCATAAGACCAAGATCGGCGCGGATGACGGCAACGAGCTGAAGGGGGAACTGGAGGCGCAAGGAAATTAATACCGAGTGCGCTGCTATTTACCAAAAAGAAGATGGACATCGATCATCACAGCATGCAGCTGTTAACCGGGCATGGGAGTGTGGCGGCACTCGACACTAACTAGTGTCGGACGACGGCAGCGACATCTACAGCCCCCAGTGACAATTACAGCGGACCAGGCCCAACTACCACAGCTATCACGCACGTCCAATAAATATATAACGCACACACGGCCACCTCTACAGGAGTTTCGGTGTCTATAGAAAGAGGATTGGCAAGAGCAGCGACAGCAACTGTCTCGACTGTGGAGACCCTAACGACGATGCAGAGCACGCCCTCTTCACGTGCCCGAGGTGAACGGACAGAAGGATTGAGCTGGAGAACGCTCTTGGCGAGAAGATAGACGTGGACAATCTGATCGCCACGGTGACCGCCAAGAACGAGAGCTGGGATAAATTCAGGCAATTTCGCAAGACCGTCATGTCTCACAGGAGGGTGACAGCGAAGGCCTTGAAGGAGGCAAGGAGGAGAACGAGAGCAACAACAACTACGCGGAGCAGTGAAGGCAGAGATACAAGACAACAAAGAACCACAGAAGGAGATCAGCCCAGTATTCTGAACTAGCTGAGAAGATGACGAGAGCAATACTGAATATACAGAATAGCTGCCCGACGAAGAAGATACAACGGGGCATGAAAGGACAACCCTGATGACTGCCGACAGGTTTTACCGGGGTTGTCTGTCCTCAAAGCAAAGGAAAAAGGAGGAGGGGTTTTTAGTGGGTATGGCAACAACATCCGCCCGAGTCCCACATAACCCAGTGATGCGGATCACTGGGTATGCGTAACAGCATTTTCCCCTCCTCACGCAAAAAAAAAAAAAAGAAAAAAAACTATACACTCTATCAATTTTAAGTTGATAATTTCGTTATTATATAATTTTTCTTAGTCTAAACTGAATCCAGGAAGAAGAACTTTCATCCAATTACATACTTCATTAATTCATGAATTGTATTCGTTACCGTACGTACAAAAAGAAAGTTGACTGATATAAAAATTCAAAGGATAGAACTTCTAAGCTCGCGATTGGAAACAGATTCAGTTCAATGGTTTAATTTGCCATTTAATTGAATTCTCTGGCAATTTCAGCGAACTGTGGGCTTTAAAAGTGTCCCGCATTCAAACGCAAGACTTCTCCTCCACCTTTCTCTTTCTTTCAATTCCAACCTCAAGTAATTGACCTATTAATTCGACGATATATTTACATGCTCGCAAGGGATTCAAACAACTTCGTTGCGTTAAATTCGCAATTATAACCAACAGGAATGTCTCAATCAATGTGCAGCTCGAAACAAATAATAGATAATTAACTTTTCAATATAACGATTGATATGTTTGATGAAGAAAAATGTATGAATTTTTAAAAACGTCTCCTAGTACATTTAGCATTTTTATAGTAAAAACTTAGAACACACACGCACACATATACTATTCCATGAAATGATTTACACAGCTATGAGTCTAATCCTATCATATTATAAAGGGATGAACGAACTTTTCCTAATAAATATAACTTTATACAAAATCTTGTTTAAAAAAATTAGTTTTTTATTCTCATTAAATTAATTTAATATCAGAATATATAATTTTAGTCGTTATCAAAATTTTATGTCAAATGCGTTCATAGATATATATATAAATAAATGTCTAATCCTATGTATTTATTTCAACTGAAATCTTAACTTAAATATTTATTAACAATATTCTGACGAATATGCAATGAAAGATAAAAACAAGTTTATTTTTCCTATAGAATGTCTCATGCTTCTTACTCATTTTATGTTTCTCGTTGTCAGTGCGTAACTACTTATCAGCCGCATGAATGCTAAGTTTTACTACTGAGAAACGAAGAGACATATAGATGCAAATATACGCTATCTCGCGTGAAAAAACATCAGATACATTAACCAGAAGGAATATCCGATACATATAAAATTCATAGCGTAGTTATTTATACATACGGAATATTTCTTTCTGTATGAAATATTCTTTCTTCTGAATTCTTATTATAAATGTATGTCCATTTCCTACCTTAAAATGTCTCTCCTTTGAAAAACTCCATTTAAATATAACGATCAACAAAATATTACCAATAAAAATATTGAAACGAGATGCTGAAAGAACCTTTTAATGAAGTACAAATGATTATTTCAACTTTAATTCTGTTAAATTTGAATTGAATCATTTATAAACCGAACAGGTGTATAAAATTTTATTGCGTAAAAATCGTGAAGCTGAAAATTAGGAACGAATAACGAATGAGTAACCTAGTTTCATTAAAAGGTACGTGTACGCCGATCCGTGTAACAACTTCGACACTCCAATTATTATAAAGCATGTATCCTTCAGAGATTTTTTGCGCGAACGCAAGATACCTTTTACACGTGCAACTGAATAAGTGGAACGTGATTTTCGATATTTCTTCTTGTAGAACTTGTAACAACGTAACTGTTTCACGAATATTTTCCCTGACACTTTTACAACGATGCGTAGAAATCTCCTTTTATAATTAATAATTTCAGCATTTCTCTGAACAGTTTCGTTGCGATTAAAAAATATACAAAGCTTACGACGTGCTTGTTTAAAAATATTTATATGGAACAAGATTTCGAATTTGTCGCATCAATCGCGATCTCAGCAGGTGTAAATTAATTCGTTCTAATGAACGAATAAATTAAACGACTCGTGACAAAAATTATCCCTGTCCATGTTTGTCTTTCTAAAACTAATTCAAGGCGAGTTAAATGAATCGCTGTGTACCCTATTCGCGCAGCATGTGTTTTAACGACCAGCATGCAAGCGTTAACGGTGTACTTTAGTTTCTCATGGTTGTGTTAAGCTGGTTGCTCTTAGAATGAGCATATACTTACCGCAGGAATTGAACAGCGGAGACGCCCGCAAGATGTTGACTTCGAATTGTAACATATGCAGTGTATGCAAATCCAAGGTCCCGGCACATACATCTGTCCATGTAAGACAGATCGTCCTTCGAAATCAGTACAGTTTCCTCCTAAATGCACTGAAAACGATTACCAGCGTCAATATCTTTGTCACTCGACAATCGTACGCGCAGTTACGCTAACCGTTTTAACGCCACGCAGCGTGATCACTCTATTCGCGTACCGTGGTAAATTGTGCCACGATGTATGGTCACGATCATTAATTCGCAACGCGCTCAAGCGTGCTCGTCGCGAGTCATATCAGAGTTTCCTCTCGTAATTACTCGTTTTTCAAATAATCATAAACCAAATAAAAAAAAAAACCAATATAAAAAATTACCTCTTGAATCGGAAAACCAAATCCTGCATTATAGAATGTTATCACACAAACGAAACGCAGAGCATAAATATTTCGCAAACTTTTGAGTGTTTGTTGTAACGCTTCCAGTATAACCGATGAAATGAAGCGCGAGCACGTCGAACGGTATATTTCGATGAAAAAAACAGGATGAAAAAGGGCAGCGCGATCGCGTCGATCGGTACTACTCGCAAATAAATAAACGAAGCGCTATCGCGCTGCACAGCACAAACCGATACGGAGTCTTGAAACATCCGACACTAAAACGGTTAATAACATTACGAAAACGACCGTACCAGGAAATTTTTGTTCAACGGATCCGCATTGCGGCTATCACGATGCTCCTTCGTTGCATCGATGCTTCATCGATGAGATTAAAGCACCGTTGAAATAGGTTATTCGATTTCTTACATGGGCAAAAAGTTTTTATATCGTGTTTGCTGTTTTACTTCGCAAGTGTGCTTTACAGTATACGTTAGAACTCCAAGTCGAGCTATCCGAGTTAAAGTCTCTTGAAACTTAAAACGGCACTTAAAGGATATAGGTATAATAGAAGGTTCGTTTAAAATTCAAAAGTGTATATACGTACATATACATTTGAATAAAAATAGCGGATAATCTCAAGTAAAAAAGTAGGTTCGTGTTAGTAAAATGGTTTCAAAATACTTGTCAAAAGTCAAACGACTTGACTAATTAAGAATGGATGTAAGAGATTGAAAGCAAAGGGCATCTAAGAGTATCAATTAAGTAACAAACTCACGGTGACAAAGAGGTTTTCACTCGCTCGAATTCAAATAAATCGGTTAATTTGAGCGAAACTTTAGGTGCACGAGAAGCGACACGCGTCCTCAAGGACTACGAAGGTTCTACTCGAACGAATGAAAACTTTTCTCTGGCCCGGTGTGTATACACAAGACGTGCGAATTTAAAGTGCAGATTGTATTAATTGAAATAATTGGTTGGTTTGATCAAATTAATCGTTTTAAGCTGAAATGACGAAGGTCATCCAAGTAATTGATGTCCACTGTAATTATTTGTTAATCGCGCGTGGAATCGGAACGATTCGACCTCGTTCCAACGCGAATCGTTACTAAGGCAGAGACGGCAATTAATAATTGTCGCGTCATTTGTTCGATCGTGTTCACAAATTCAAATACGGCTGAGTGGCGAAAACCATTTATAACACGTCCCGTACCGCGTAGGTCGTATACATATCTCAGGATGAATTTTTCGTACTTCGCCGCATATATTCTCCATGTCAGACATACCATAAAATATTTCGTGCAATCGCGTATTCCTGTCTAATGTCAGGAATTCTCTTTCCATAGGTCTGCGTTTTCCATATTATCTATTTTGCTTATCAGTAAACATTCTTACAATTTGTGATTAATACTGTACGTACAAGAACGTTAAGTTTTTGACGTTGTAATATTTCACATGAAATAATAATGGCTGTATATCGACTAACTTATTAATTAATTAAATTCGTGTATATCAAGTTTCCTATCATTTAATACTTTCGTGTAACTACAGAGATTTGATACTATGAAATGAAATATAAAACTTGGTAAAAAAACGCGCTTCGTTAGGAAATGAGGGTAATGATGCAAATATTTTTTGTAGCCATTATATAGAATTTCGATGGTATAATTAATCAGTATCAACTTACCAGCCCCTGACGGGAAGAAAGTGACGAAAATAACCTGCAAGCAGATGAGAATTGCAAGTATTTTCGAGTACAGGTCCTTCATGGTTGTAAAAGATCAGGGGATGTTGTCGCTCTAGAATAGGCGAAAATCAGCTGTTTCAATAACTGCTTTGTGGGCACTGGAGTGCGTAGACCAGAAATATCTGCGACAAAAATCAGAATACATTTGTTTTCACATGATTCGATCAATTTTGTGTAGGACTAAGCTGATTGAACCTAACACGGGATAATTGTCCAACTTACGACCTTAACAAGCCCGCTTGATTCTCTATAAGTGCTTGAAATTGATGCTTGTATTCTTTCCAGATTAACAAGCTTTGCCCCCCCCCCAACCCCCTCCCTCTCTATTTCCTTAGATCGAGTTAGACTGCCACAACATATTATCTTTCTTCTTTTCTTTTCTTTTTTTTCGATCTTTTAAAGCCTTAAATCGCTGGTTATTATAGTGTATACATTCAATTACTCTGTAAGTCGTAAGTACATGTTTTACGTTATTTTTTATTTTCCAGCTAAATTCCACAAAAACAAGAAATATACTTCCAACGTGTTTTCACGTGTCTCTAGCAAAGATCTGAAAAACAAGTTGCGGCGCAATTTAAAACGACAAATAGCACCGTGTGTCTCGTTGTGGCAACGCACGCTTCGTCAGCTTTTTAAAAGCGCTCTCTGTCTGCTTTTTTCTCTCTTCACCGCCTATTCGTTTTTTCTTAACGAGTGAAACCGTTTTTACGAGGACGGGAGCACAGAAATGACGTACTGGCAATTCTGTTTCGTGATGACACAAGCAGCCCGGTTTCAGTGAATTAAACCTGGCCCCAAGCTTCCAATTATCTCTCCCTTCCTTTCCTTTATTTTTCCCTTCTATATCGAGTTTCAGGTTTTCTAAATTTCCATTACAATCAACTATGGCTTTTCTCTATTTTATATGTTAGCCGATGATTCATGGCAAAAACGTCGGCTGTAAAAATATTTGGAGTTGCAACAGCAACAAGTGTGTTTTCTCAAACAGAAAATATTGGAAGCGTACTCGTTGGCAAAACAGTTCACGGATAGTTCGTCCTCTGCTTGTTATTTGTTTCAATACCGTTAGCAAATAAATTCATGAAACATAGTGGTGTCGCATAAATTGAAAATAAAAGCTTTGCGTATACTTGGCAGTTGAACTTTGGCTATTATACGTATGTTATATATGTAGTATCGTGGACAAAAGGCCTAAGATATCTGCCGAACCATAAACAATGCCGCGAGAGCCGCGGCATCGTCGGGTACATCAATGTGTCGTCGGTTCTTTTTAAGTGGATAGTTTCGTGGAAAGGGCCTGCGTGACTCTGGCCACGGGCGTTTCGGGACACGTGTCCGATAGGACGGGAAAAGACAAAGAGACGCTAAAGGCAGTGTTAGTTGAGAAGCCGGAGAAGACGGATGCAAAAGGTGTGCAGAGTGTGACTTGAGAAGCGAGAGCGAGCGAGTGTAGAAGCGGAAGAGTGTGAATCGGGAAGTCGGAAGCCGTCTATGAGAATAAGACGTACGACAGCATCGTAATCATTTCGTTGCTTCGAACATTATTTATTAAATCAAAACATCATTACTTGTCCTTTCCTCTAAGACCCATTAAGATACTACATATATATATATATATATATATAGAAGATTGCTTAGAATTTGGAGCTTAATAACATATGTCAAAATCATTGACATTAAAGAAGGTGAACCTTACTTACGAAATTTCCTTCCGTCAAATGATACATAAAAATTGAAAAAAATAATATACATAGTTTTGACTTTCTTCCGCATTATAATTTGAATCACTCGATTTATTCGACTAAAGATAATCAAGCAATAACCTCACTTTACACGTATTCTCATCACGTGAAATAGATCACATCAGGGATTTTCAAAAGTCGATGGAATATTAATGGCGATTAATTATTTATGGATGTATTCTGCACGGTTAAAGCAATCGCCTAGTGAATTATCGAGTTCCAGGAATATGAGCGGTAAACAGGATTGCAGCTATAAATGACTCTCTAACGTGTATATTAGAGATGAATTTGATCATTTATCCTCATAATATGAAATACGCTTTCAAGTGGAAATCATAATTAACAATTTCTGGCAGCGAAAAGTAAATAAATCGATACGTTTAAATCAATATTAGAATTTCTTAATATTTTTATCAAATATTTTTATCAAATATTTTAACATCGTAGAAGTGTCGTTGGAGAGAAATATTAGGTTGTTCCAAAAGTTTCTTTCGGTTTATAAAGAAATGATAGATGTACGATATTTTTTGCATTATATTATTTTATTCAATTATGTGCGATCCACCTTTCTCCAATTTAATATAAAATAACATAAAACAAAAAATGCTGTGTATCTATCATTTCTCTATAAAACGAAAGAAAATTTTGCGAAAATATAATAGAAATTTAGCTTTAACACAATATAAAAATGGATTGTTATGCCCCTAGGAGATAAGAACAATATGATTAATATTAATAATGAATACGTTAACGTAACGAAAAGCAGCTTTTGCAGAAGGCTATAACCTGAAAATGTTTACTAAAGAATGATAACATGAATTTTCTTAAGTACCCCATTTGATACTTAATCTGCTTTGTAAATACTGTACGTCCTAACTTTGAAAGAATGCAATTTTAGCCAGAATGTTTCAAATTACCTAGCCGTATTGTTTCCTTGTAATGTAATTTATATTTACATTATCTCGCGTAATTCTTTCCACTTTATTGACTTCTAAACGTTAATGTAATATAATTTTTATAATATAATTTTAATCGAAGTTATTTAAAATTTGTAGTATCTCATCCCTACTAGAATAATATTAACAAATGTGCAGAGCTCAAGTCGAATAACACCGGCTCAGATAAATGATCATCAAACTTACTTTTGTTATCGTCGATGTCAGTGATTTTGAACCAGCCAACGTCCATGGCAATCAATATTATTTAGCCGGTCTTAACGCAATGTAAAAAGCAAAAAAAAAGAGGAAGGAAGGAACAGGGAAGCAAAGAGATAAAACGAATTTTTCATTTTCTCGAAACTAGATCGAGTTTCAAGCTGCTCGTAAAAGAGTCTGTAGCCAATCCGACTAAATTCGACGAACCGCGCTTGAAAATTCCCAGAGAACTGTGATAACCATCGAAATCTGTACAATTTGTCGATTCATCGCTTGATTAAAAAATGGAACAAAATGAGGCTGATCAGCCGGCCTTTCAACTTCTAATGATCCCTATCGTTTTACCCTAGGTTGAATGCTACGATATAAGCCGAAACAGCTATAAGTAGGGTTCACGTGATTGCCGCCATCTATTATTCACGCGTTACACATTCGCCAGACAGACGCGTCTAACGGTTGACATTGTTTTCTACCCTCAGTTCCAACGCAATTACGTTGCTACGTGCAATCAAGTCTCGAGTGAAGCTAATGATAAGTTGTTGTTCGATCCTACACAATTACTAAAATTATTCAAATTAAACTAATTTAGTCTAAAAAAACAAGTAATTTCGTTATATATTTCCTTTCATAATAAGCCATGGTTGGAATATAGTAGCTGACGAAAATATTCGTATATTTGTAGAAACATTTTAGGGCTGTATTATGCATAACGGCACTATAGAATTAATACTGTAACAGAATTCTACTATCATGGTTATGCTGGTAATATTCGAAACAAATCTGAAAATCTATGTAGATGTTGTAAGATATTCAGTACGAGTACTGTGCATTACTGGTATGTACATAATCACGACGAGATAAGGAAGGTACTGTTCTCTATTGCTCATCGCTACCCGTTGCTAGTAGCAACGTACTATGCATATATATCTCGTAAAGATTTTAAATGTAGCCAACGAGACCATTTTTAATATTTGACTATCGTGACCCATTACAGTTTCATCACTTTCGATTAATTGAACACGACCCGCACCTTAAGACTAAAATACACAATATAAGTATGGCACAGAAAATCTTTTAAAATTTACGGACGACTATTTATGGTATTTAAAGGCAGCAAAGATAATAATTAGCTGCGGATTTTCCTCGAATCGTAGCATACAATATGGAATCTGATTATTAAAAATTACAGTGGAAATACAGTGGATTTCCATAAGATATTCGTGCTTGTGGCATTTTGGAAATAAATTCTTAACCCAAATGGACGACCTCGATACTCGAGAAATTTTGTGAAGCTGACGTCAATGGCGATATGTACTGTTGTTGTGCTATCATTTCATAGTAAGCTGTATTGATTGCACTTCTATTCACGGAATTGATTTATTCCACACAAAAGTTGACAACAATAATCGAAAAAAGAAAAATATATTACCGCCTTTCACATCAGCATACACAAGCACATAGGATTTCACACGAATATACACACTTGTAAATTCGACGAAACGATCAAATTTAATTATTTTTCGATTTTTCGGGCATCAAGTACTACATCAAACGTTACACATCAAACGTTAAAATACGGCGAGCATACAAAATGTACAAACCACTCTAAATTAATTAACTTTGAACGTTATTGATTAATTAAAACAAACCACTGTTGCGTTGAGTTTTACATTTTAAAAAGTTGTTATCCGTTTTTGCTTTGTTTAAAACTAAAAACAGGACTACGTTCATTGTAAGTCGTAAATATCCCTTTTATTTATTTAAACAAACAGATATTTAAACAAACAACTTATAAATATATAATTTATTTACGTATATTTGTAATATCTGTTTTATAAATTTGTACAACCATTTATCCATTTATCTATTTTATTTGCATATAATTTTTATAGACTTTTTTTTCTTTTTTCTTATTTTTTTTTTTTTTTTTTATTTAAGAACGAAAAATTGTGATTCTATTTTAAGACATGTCAGACTGAAGCGATACGCGATATATATTTCTATTCGGATTTCACCGTCGTCGTAATCGATGCTATTGGAAACGTTTCACGATAGACGTCTTACAAGCGCTTGCAATGTCCGTCATGTGTAAGGCTCTACCACTGAATCGCGGCTGCCATTTAGTGATTAAGGTCGATCACTTAGAGACGTTAATCCGCCATAATGGTGAGCAATACATCGAAGCCATTATTGAAAGCATAGTTACGCGTTAATTTCATCGATCTTATTCACAAATAGAAGTGTACAAATTATAGGATTTCCAAATATTTAGTTTAGTTAAAAGGAGATATGAAAATGACAGGTATATTCAAAGGATAAAACAGAACCGTACGATTGTAAAGTTTCAAATCATTATAACTATTTAAATTTGAAAAATCTTACTATATTTATACAATATATTTTTATTAAGAATGGAAGAAATTTCGAAAAATCCGCCAACACTTTTTACTATCGTCTTGAAGCACACCATATGTTAAGCTTCTTCGTCGTTACAAATTTTATCGCGGATGTAACGAACGTTTCGAACATGTAGCACGCACGCGTCAACGCCTACATTTGGATTTTAAATATATGTTTTATGCATTAAATGTATTTGTACTTTCTTGCGCAATTTCTTTTAATTTGTTACGATATGGAGGGTTTAATTACGTTTAAGATATCTATCTGAATCCTTTAAATTCAATGTTCTTTAAAACATTACGTTACGTAAAATAATCGTTTTTTTCCACTTTATTGTATCATAAAATAGTTACTTAAATTCATATTACTTAAAGAATCTTCCTACAGAAAGAATAAAAAAGAATAAAATCCTATATGTTAAATTTTACGTGGTTGATGGAATACATAGCGATGACGAGAACTAACTACAGACAACAAGAAACTATTAGCGAAGGCAACTGGTGACTATGAATGTCGTCTTTATAATATGTGGCGACTAAGGAGAACAACTACCAACTACGGATAACAAGTAACAACCAACTGTCTCGTTTCTAAGGGGCAACTAACTTGCAATTATCCTCCTTTGATGGTTCCTGTAGCGTGATATACGTCTTGAACGTAGTTAAAGAATATGGTCGCTGCTGAATGGCGATTTTGACAGCAAGGCGATCCCGCCAGTTCAAAGCTTGACATTGCAAGCTACCGAAGACCATTAATCTTGTTATCGAATATCTAGCTTTCAGAAGAACCCTTGTGATATGATATGACGTCATGACATTTTTATGACGAAGATGAACAAACACCGACCTCTAACGAAACAAATTTTTATTAAGTGCCGTATGTGGGTTGCAGGCCGGCCAACCAAGGAAATTTATCGAATGTATAAAGTAAAATATATACGAATATATTGGATATATCATAAAATGCCCGCGTTATATCGTCTAAAGAAAGCTAAATTTAAGGAATTAAAAAATTGAAATACCAATTATAAGAGAGTTAATTAAATTCAAACCTATCGATGGTCTCATAAAGACCTATATTTCCTGGAAATTGATATCTTTCGAATTCTAAATTCTCCTTAGAAAGTATCATAGAGAAAATATGAAACTTGAAAAGTACATCACGCTGATGCCTCGATAAACCGTCGTGTCGATAAATCCATGTGTCCGAGCGATGAATTTTCCCCAAACAACAAAAAACTGAAGGGAAATCTTCTTTGAAGGACGTGACAAAAGGTAGGGGAAGCGGGAACAATGATCACGCGATAAACTGATGGTGTACGTATAGAACGTGTACGTATAGAACGTTGCGAGAGAATTATCGAGAAACAAAAAAAGAAAAAAAATAATCGTTGGCCGGCGCGACTATACGCTGTCGACGGGCAAACAGCGACTGAGACTAACTGAAACGAACTCTGTCGCAGTACGAGCACGGGCTGCGTTCGCGGGTCGATCGAACACGTTCTGCGCCTCTCCTCGGCACCGGCGTCAAAGCCACCCCCGATGGCTGCAACGCACTGGTGCACTTGGTGGTCCTTCCTTTTCGTGTGATATTATACCAGCATCTGTGATGCCATTTCAAAGACCGCAATCAAAGCATTAAATGCCAGATTAAAGCGACGCGATAATAATACCCCAATATTCGTCCGTAAATGTTACCGTATAGATGTTTAATGCTTTATTATGCTTCGATAAAGCAATAACACAGAAATAATTGCATTATTATGCTTCGGATAATTTACTATCACATGAATCGTTCCACAAGAAAACATATGTTTCACTTTTCCCCGTAGTATGATTGTAATTTATAACAAATATTTATAATTTATAATTTAAAATATTTATAATTCACTGAAAGTATCTTCCTGTCACGATTATAGGCGTAAAATGTCAAATTAAAAGTACCAAATTAAAAACATATGGTATCCCGAAACCAAACGTACGACATGGCGAATCACGATGATACGATAAAAATTGATCTATGTCTTGATTTATTCAAACAGAACGAACTTACTCGAACTTTTCCAGAATAAACGATTTATCCGATAATATCCGTCACTAGCTTCTCTTCCTTCAACGGTAACAACTGACACCGAAAGCTCGAGAGACCCGAACGGTGAGACGTACCCAGAAGCAATGCAGTTACCTGGGCAAAGAGTCCCCAAAGACCAAGGACGTAGGAAATTTCGAGAAACGGAAATGGAAAACTGGAGTGGCGCGTCAATCAGCACTGACGGAAACTAATAAAAATGGAAAAAACCAAACTAATTCGTTTCACAAATTATTAAAACGATATTATTGAAAATTTCACTCGATTTTCTCACTGCACACGTCAATATTTGTCGAAATATCAATATTAAAAAGTTAATAAAAAAAAATATCCTCTTTCTTCATACCTGTCTTTCTCCCGGGCGGCGAAGGAATACTAGAATGTTCGAGAACAACGGATACTTTTTGATTTTATCTCAATATCAATTTCAATCTTTTTAAACGAAATATAATCTGAACGATGAAACGTTTGATCAAATAATGTTCTTCGTTCGATGCTAAAGGAAATTTGAGAAGAAACATCGAAAATTCGTAATAAAACGAATTTCTTTGTTTCTGTTAAATAATAAACTTGATATACGTATTGGTTTTTTAAAATCAATATAGCTAACCAATGGGCACACTTTTAACAAGGGTGATGGAACATACCATAAAATCTTTCAAGATGGTCTTGGCAACGGAAGAGTCGAAAATATGACAATTATGAATGAAAAATTCTAATATTTTACAGCTGGCAACGATAAACAACTCCAGATATTCTCCTAATTAATTTACAACAAATTCGCGTATATGATCGATAGCTGACGTCACTGTGTCCCACAGCCCTTGTAAAACGATAAGAATTTCCTGGGAAACTTGTAGCCACGAAATGAAAAAGAATGATAAAACTTCTAACAAGAGTACTGAGACGAGCAACTTTGTACTTACCCCTTCGGAGTAGGGAACGTGATTAAACGTCCGCGAGTTCGAAACTTTTGTAAGTCACTGCACGGCCGCTGCTTATGGTGGAAATGTAATAGATATAAGTACAGAGCGCGTGAGCGAACTAAAAACGCGATATAGGGTAAAGAGAGAGACCGTTCCGTCCTTCTCTAATGCCCGCGTACTTGTACCGGAAATGTGTAACAACGGTAAACGAGCGCCGTCAGTGTCCACTAGTGTGCATGCCTGATTAAACAAGGACAGAAAATGCTTATATACAGCCTTCTCTTTCTATTTCCATGTCGCATCCATCTTACTATACAGTAGACAGGATTCGACTATTCCATCATTATATTCGCACCCTGCTTACGTGTGAACTAACATTGCCATGACAACAAATCGTTTCGTCTCCTGTTTGATGCTCAGTTTTCAACGGAGTTGAAGGGAAACTTTATAAGAGAAAGGAAGTGACGGATTGTCTCAAAGTAATAAACGAAAATTCTCGTAACTATCGAAAAACGATAGTCAATACAAGGATATCATTATCACATTTAAAACTATTACAATGAACGGTGATTTATCGCTGCAAGGTACCACAAATAAGATATCTCATAATTTGCGAAAAGACTTTGGAACTTCCATGACAGTCATGAGTGTGTTTTGTCATTGATTTGCCATATTGCGTTTTTTCACAATTGTTGTTCATTTTTTGTGATATTTTACACTCGCACATAGTATCTATGATTTTTTCTTTCGATAATTCTTATAATTATTGTCAATAATTAATTATTTATAACCATTTACGCTGTATTATATATCATTAAGATTTATCTTTGCACGTATCAAGATAGTAGATAACAAAATTATGTTTATATATTTATATTATGTGTATATATTTAGATATCTTCTTAGTTGCAATTTTTTCGAATAATATCGGCGACCAATCGAAATAGAAATTAGTGCGGAAAGAGGGGAAGGAACCAAAATTTGAAAATCGACATCGGTAAACTCAGTAGTTATAGAGTAACTCAATCGATAACGTAGATTAACTAGTTATAAATGAAAATATATTTAAATTCAAACTTTAAAAATTAGAAATTAAAAGGCAGAAGGCAAAAAATTATCGCCGAGGATTTATATAATAATAAATAGACAGTACATTCTTTTTGTCTGTCTTACCTAGAAAATAAAACAGTTAATTGATGATTATCGTATAGTGTGTACTCATAGCATAAAATTTGTTCAATGAATTAAAAATTATATTTTTTAGATATGTAGACATTAGCGATGTATTAATCCGGGAAGCTCGTCTACCTCGGAAATATCGAGTCTGCGACAACGTCGATTTGGAAATTATTCTTACAGAATATGAAAATTATTACAAGATGAAATTCCAAAAATATCCTATATTGTGCAAGAAAATAACTGAAAAGGAAATAAAGACGAGGGAAATGACAAATGCGAACAAAGTGTAAGAATTTAAATTATTTAACACTATTCAACGTTTCTCAACGTATTCAACGTATCGATTACAATATCATTCAATCTTTGAAGAAGTAGTAAAACGTGTCAAATCTGTTAGCAAACAAACGAGAAGTGAGTCTGTATCTGGGTCTGTGAAAGGGAGGAATGCACAACAGAAGATGAGGGGTGATGCTACGGATGATATTAATCTCGCAATGACAGTGACATCAATTTTCGCCAATGAAAGCGATGAATCTTCATCAGAAGAGGAGAGCTATTTAACATCTTAATGGAACAATCCACGCAATCAAAGATATCAAAATAGGCTCAGAAGCTTTATATAGACAATCTGGAATTATGGAAGATTATTGAAGACATTTCATGCGTAAGTTATTTTCGATTAATATACGTATTGTAAATACTGATTTCAGTAAAGCTTTAAATAACGAATTACATAACACTTACGGAAATTAATACGGAGATTATGCGCCATTTCATCTTTGTATTGTCGTAGGAAATCATACTGACAAAATTAAATGTATATTGGGACAACATCGTAGGCCTAGAGGAATGTAAATCTGCTATTAAGGAGGCCATTGTGTATCTCCTCAAGTACCTTATCTTTTTTAAAGGGCCCATTTTCTCCCTGGAATGTCAATGCACCTTTTTTAACATAACGGCCAGCTCATTGGTGAGCAAATGGAGAGGTGATTCCGAGAAGTATATCCGTGTAAGTTGATTTCCTTTGTCTATGAAGAAGAGATTCTGGAATATATCATATATAATAATAATCATATATAAATAGAATAGTTACATTAATACATTTGTTAAACTGAACAGGTTTTATTTGAACTTGCCTATAATTTTTCGCCTACAATTATTTTTATCGACGAGATTGACTGGATAGGCACAAATAAAGGAGTAAACTGTACATTGTCTGAACCTGCAAAGAGATTCAGATCAGAACTTCTTTCTAGATTGGATGGATTAGTATCTAACGAAAATTCTAATGTAGTTCTTTTGGCTGCAACTAATTGCCCTTGCTATGTATATCACGCTATTTCAATGTTTTCTAAGTAGAAAATATCTTAATATCATAATTATTCATTATCTTAATCTTAATTATTGTGTTGTGCGGAATATTCCTTTGTTATTATTAATATAACAGAACAATAATATTTATTGTAAATATATTATTAGGGACATTGATGCAGCTTTACGCAGATGCCTTGAAAAGAAAATATACGTATCATTACCAAATGAAGTTACTCGACTTGGTATGTTCAAATTATACCTTAGCAACCAGTTATTAGAGAATATGGATATTGTAAACCACATAATAAAATCTACTGAAAAATATTCTTGCGTGGATATAAAATTGCTTTGTAAGCAAGCATGGCTGCTCGAAATAAGTCCAATATGGGAAAAACTTGAAAAAAAAAAAAAAAAAGAAACATCTGTTACGACTTTGAAATATGAATTAAAGAATTATGAAATAATAGCAAAATTGTTAAAAAACAATGTCACCTACAGTTACGGATGTGGATAGATATGAAGCGTGGAATAAATATGTATGCCATAAGAACATATTTTAAAAAATATAAATGCTTATCATATAAAAATATAAAAATATAAAAATATAAAAATATAAAAATATAAATGGTTATAAATTATTAATATAATTATCGTTCGAAAAATTGTTCGTGTGCGTGCATGTATGTGTGCGCACGCGTTATAAACAAGTTTGAAATGTTCGTTCTACATATATGTATACGTGGTATACATCTTCCCTTATAATATATAATATGTGTAATCTGAGTGGTAATATCTCCACGTATTACATATGTGTTAGTGTATTTTATCGATTAATCTGTCTTTTATTTCCTTTTATCTTATTAACGCATGTATGGGCGCGTATATGCGCCGGGCGAAAGCTATGGTTATATATGGGATTGTTAACAAATAAAAATTAATCTAGGTGTTATTAAAGAAATTTGTTTCACCTTCTAAACTTTTTGATGATTGG
>NW_026109276.1:0-59091 GCF_024516045.1 Bombus affinis
AAACCATTAAACCATCTTGTTATCGAATATCTAGCTTTCAGAAGAACCCTTGTGATATGATATGACGTCATGACATTTTTATGACGAAGATGAACAAACACCGACCTCTAACGAAACAAATTTTTATTAAGTGCCGTATGTGGGTTGCAGGCCGGCCAATCAAGGAAATTTATCGAATGTATAAAGTAAAATATATACGAATATATTCGATATATCATAAAATGCCCGCGTTATATCGTCTAACAGCATAAAGAAAGCTGAATTTAAGGAATTAAAAAATTGAAATACCAATTATAAGAGAGTTAATTAAATTCAAACCTATCGATGATTCAAACCTCTCATAAAGACCTATATTTCCTGGAAATTGATATCTTTCGAATTCTAAATTCTCCTTAGAAAGTATCACAGAGAAAATATGAAACTTGAAAAGTACATCACGCTGATGCCTCGATAAACCGTCGTGTCGATAAATCCATGTGTCCGAGCGATGAATTTTCCCCAAACAACAAAAAACTGAAGGGAAATCTTCTTTGAAGGACGTGACAAGGTGGGAGAAGCGGGAACAATGATCACGCGATAAACTGATGGTGTACGTATAGAACGAGTGTTGCGAGAGAATTATCGAGAAACAAAAAAAGAAAAAATAATCGTTGGCCGGCGCGACTATACGCTGTCGACGGGCAAACAGCGACTGAGACTAACTGAAACGAACTCTGTCACAGTATGAGCACGGGCTGCGTTCGCGGGTCGATCGAACACGTTCTGCGCCTCTCCTCGGCACCGGCGTCAAAACCACCCCCGATGGCTGCAACGCACTGGTGCGCTTGCAACATTAACCACTGGTCCTTCCTTTTTCGTGTGATATTATACCAGCATCTGTGATGCCATTTCAAAGACCGCAATCAAAGCATTAAATTGAAGCCAGATTAAAGCGACGCGATAATATTACCCCAATATTCGTCCGTAAATGTTACCGTATAGATGTTTAATTTAGCATTATTATGCTTCGAATAATTTACTATCACATGTTCCACAAGAAAACATATGTTTCACTTTTCCCCGTAGTATGATTGTAATTTATATCAAATATTTATAATTTATAATTTATAATATTTATAATTCACTGAAAGTATCTTCCTGTCACGATTATAGGCGTAAAATGTCAAATTAAAAGTACCAAATTAAAAACATATGGTATCCCGAAACCAAACGTACGACATGGCGAATCACGATGATACGATAAAAATTGATCTATGTCTTGATTTATTCAAACAGAACGAACTTACTCGAACTTTTCCAGAATAAACGATTTATTCGATAATATCCGTCACCAGCTTCTCTTCCTTCAACGGTAACAACTGACACCGAAAGCTCGAGAGACCCGAACGGTGAGACGTACCCAGAAGCAATGCAGTTACCTGGGCAAAGAGTCCCAAAGACCAAGGACGTAGGAAATTTCGAGAAACGGAAATGGAAACTGGAGTGGCGCGTCAATCAGCACTGACGGAAACTAACAAAAATGAAAAAAACCAAACTAATTCGTTTCACAAATTATTAAAACGATATTATTCAAAATTTCACTTGATTTTCTCACTGCACGCGTCAATATTTGTCGAAATATTTGTCAATATTAAAAAGTTAATAAAAAAAATATCCTCTTTCTTCATACCTGTCTTTCTCCCGGGCGGCGAAGGAATACTAGAATGTTCGAGAACAACGGATACTTTTTGATTTTATCTCAATATCAATTTCAATCTTTTTAAACGAAATATAATCTGAACGATGAAACGTTTGATCATATAATGTTCTTCGTTCGATGCTAAAGGAAATTGAGAAGAAACATCGAAAATTCGTTAATAAAACGAATTTCTTTGTTTCTGTGAGATAATAAACTTGACATACGTATTGATTTTTAAAATCAATATAGCTAACCAATGGGCACACTTTTAACAAGGGCGATGGAACATACCAAAAATCTTTCAAGGTGGTCTTGGCAACGGAAGAGTCGAAAATATGACAATTATAAATGAAAAATTCTAATATTTTACAGCTGGCAACGATAAAGAACTCCAGATATTCTGCTAATTAATTTACAACAAATTCGCGTATATGATCGATAGCTGACGTCACGTCATTGTGTCGCACAGCCCTTGTAAAACGATAAGAATTTCCTGGAAAAACTTGTAGCCACGAAATGAAAAAGATGATAAAACTTCTAACAAGAGTACTGAGACGAGCAACTTTGTACTTACCCCTTCGGAGTAGGGAACGTGATTAAACGTCCGCGAGTTCGAAACTTTTGTAAGTCACTGCACGGCCGCTGCTTATGGTGGAAATGTAATAGATATAAAAGTACAGAGCGCGTGAGCGAACTAAAAACGCGATATAGGGATAAAGAGAGAGACCGTTCCGCCCTTCTCTAATGCCCGCGTACTTGTACCGGAAATATGTAACAACGGTAAACGAGCGCCGTCAGTGTCCACTAGTGTGCATGCCTGATTAAACAAGGACAGAGAATGCTTATATACAGCCTTCTCTTTCTATTTCCATGTCGCATCCATCTTACTATACAGTAGACAGCACTCGACTATTCCATCATTATATTCGCACCCAGCTTATGTGTGCGAACAAATCGTTCGTCTCCTGTTTGATGCTCAGTTTTCAACGGAGTTGAAGGGAAACTTTATAAGAGAAAGGAAGTGACGGATTGTCTCAAAGTGATAAACGAAAATTCTCGTAACTATCGAAAAACGATAGTCAATACAAGGATATCATTATCACATTTAAAACTATCACAATGAGCGGTGATTCATCGCTGCGAGGTACCACAAATGAGATATCTCATAATTTGCGAAAAGAGGTAAGGAATATTCTAGATTTTAGACTTTGGAACTTCCATGACAGTCATGAGTGTGTTTTGTCATTGATTTGCCATATTGCGTTTTTCACAATTGTTGTTCATTTTTTGTGATATTTTACACTCGCACATAGTATCTATGACTTTTTCTTTCGATAATTCTTATAATTATTGTCAATAATTAATTATTTATAACCATTTACGCTGTATTATATATCATTAAGATTTATCTTTGCACGTATCAAGATAGTAGATAAGAAAATTATGTGTAACAAATTTATTAAACTCGCAATGTAACAGAAAATTGCATGAAAATCTTTATATTATTAATAATTATTGTTAATAATAAAAAAAATAAATGTCGCATTAGGAGGAGAGTCGTACTTCGGAACGTAATCGGAACATATTGTACCTTATATGTGATTATTTGGAACGCAATGGGTGAGTACATTGCAATTTAGATATCTTCTTAGTTGCAATTTTTTCGAATAATATCGGTGACCAATCGAAATAGAAATTAGTGCGGAAAGAGGGGAAGGAATGAAAATTTGAAAATCGACATCGGTAACTCAGTAGTTATAGAATAACTCAATCGATAACGTAGATTAACTAGTTATAAATGAAAATATATTTAAATTCAAACTTTAAAAATTAGAAATTAAAAAGCAGAAGGCAAAAAATTATCGCCGAGGATTTATATAATAATAAATAGACAGTACATTCCTTTTGTCTGTCTTACCTAGAAATAAAACAGTTGTCCCAATTGATGATTATCGTATAGTGTGTACTCATAGCATAAAATTTGTTCAATGAATTAAAAATTATATTTTTTAGATATGTAGACGTTAGCGATGTATTAATCCGGGAAGCTCGTCTACCTCGGAAATATCGAGTCTGCGACAACGTCGATTTGGAAATTATTCTTACAGAATATGAAAATTATTACAAGATGAAATTCCAAAATTATCCTATATTGTGCAAGGAAATAACTGAAGAGGAAATAAAGACGAGGGAAATGACAAATGCGAACAAAGTGTAAGAATTTAAATTATTTAACACTATTCAACTTTCTCAACGTATTCAACGTATCGATTACAATATCATTCAATCTTCGAAGAAGTAGTAAAACGTGTCAAATCTGTTAGCAAACAAAGGAGAAGTGAGTCTGTATCTGGGTCTGTGAAAGGGAGGAATGCACAACAGAAGATGAGGGGTGATGCTACGGATGATATTAATCTGGCAATGACATTGACATCAATTTTCGACAATGAAAGCGATGAATCTTCATCAGAAGAGGAGCTATTTAACATCTTAATGGAACAATCCACGCAATCAAAGATGTCAAAATAGGCTCAGAAGCTTTATATAGACAATCCGGGATTGTGGAAGATTGCTGAAGACATTTTATCCGTAAGTTATTTTCGATTAATATACGTATTGTAAAGCTTTTTAAAAATAAAATACCTATCCTTGGATAAACAATCCACTGTATATCAATATCCGACAAATGTATTGTTGTATATATCCACTGTATATCCAACAAATACCTTGGATAAACAATCCACTGTATATCAATGACGCAGGGATTTCAGTAAAGCTTTAAATAATGAATTACATAACACTTTTGGAAATTAATACGGAGATTATGCGCCATTTCATCTTTGTATTGTCGCAGGAAATCATACTGAAAAAATTAAATGTATATTGGGACAACATCGTAGGCCTAGAGGAATGTAAATCTGCCATTACGGAGGCCATTGTGTATCCCCTTAAGTACCCTATCTTTTTTAATGGCCCATTTTCTCCCTGGAAAGGTATTCTGCTAATGAAAATTCTAATGTAGTTCTTTTGGCTGCAACTAATTGCCCTTGGTATGTATATCACGCTATTTCAATGTTTTCTAAGTAGAAAATATCTTAATATCATAATTATTCATTATCTTAATCTTAATTATTGTGTTGTTCAGAATATTCCTTCGTTATTATTAATATAACAGAACAATAATATTTATTCTAAATATATTATTAGGGACATTGATGCAGCTTTACGCAGACGCCTCGGAGAGAAGATATACATATCATTACCAAATGTAGTTACTCGACTTGGTATGTTACGGATGTGGATAGATATGAAGCGTGGAATAAATATGTATGCCATAAGAACATATTTTAAAAAATATAAATGGTTATCATATAAAAATATAAAAATATAAAAATATAAAAGTATAAAAATATAAAAGTATAAAAATATAAAAGTATAAAAGGATAAAAATATAAAAATATAAAAATATAAAAGTATAAAAATATAAAAATGTAAAAATATAAAAATATAAATGGTTATAAATTATTAATATAATTATCGATCGAAAAATTGTTCGCGTGCGTGCATGTATGTGTGCGCACGCGCTATAAACAAGTTTGAAATATATAGTTCTACATATATACGCGGTATACATATTCCCTATATAATATAATATAATATATATAATATAATATAATATATAATATGTGTAATCTGAGTGGTAATATATACATGTATTACATATGTGTTAGTGTATTTTATCGATAATCTGTCTTTTATTTCCTCTTATCTTATTAACGCATGTATGGACTCAGAACACATATATGCGTTTTTTGCAAGTATTCCGCACGGCCTAACGACAGATATACGCGTTTGTCGATTTTTCCGACCAAGTAGAAGTAATACTATTACATTTATGATACATTTATGATACAGATACATATGATACAGATACTGATACATTTATGTGAGGACAGTCGCATCTAGTTATCGAGAAATACTAAATGTTTATTGTAAATTTCAATGTTTAAAATAAATAATCGATACTAAAAAATAACGCTCTTGAATTATTTAATCTCGTGCAAAAGAATTACTATAACTTATTACGCTTTGCGCTTTCAATAGTCAATCAACAGAGTTCAGTCTAACGAAGAAGTTCTCTCCTACGCTAACGAACTGTCCTGTTTTTGCGTCCAGGCATTCAGGACATAAATTAAAATATCGCACATAAGCACAGCGTAACAGCGGCTTAAATTTAAGTTACAATAATAATCTTAAAAAAAAAAAAAAAAAAAAAAAAAATGTAATGATGCATGGCTATGTCGTACCATCGCGTATCGGTACTTTTGCCTGTACCACTCTACAATCAGCATTCAGCGTTTATTCTGGAAAAAAAATCATGTAAAAAAAAAATATGTAAAAAACCTGGAATTAATAAACAAAGATTTAAAAAAATCAACAATTAAACAAGGGATTGAGATGACCAACCCCGGTCACGCTGCGAACTTCGAACGCGGAAGAGTCGAGCCGTGGCCATGATGGGTGATTCCAGGAATACGGCAGGATCTGCCATGCTTTACCGATCCCAGCCGCGCCGATTTCCGTCAACAGGCACAGTAACGGAGATATTTGGAACAGAAGCAGCCGCATATTCGTCTATCTGAAATTAAAGAGATGATTTCATGTAGAAGATACAAATTCGTTCCCTGATATTGAAATGCCGCATCACGAGGAAAATGAGACATGCAAATGACAAAGTCGATGATCAATAGGAAGATGACATAAACAATTGTAGATAGCAAGGAAAATTTTGAAAAATGATACGTGTTCTAATAATAGAATATAAATGATAAAAAGGAGAATGTAATTGCCATTCTTCTATGTATTTTAATTTATGAGACGTAACTTCTGAATGACCTGTAATAGCTTTAAATACATTTACTGGAACTGGCCAAGCATAGAAAAAGGAGGCTTAAAAGAGAAAAAAAGGGAATAGATGAAATCGTGAATTATCAGTCTAAATGAACCGTGAATGTCAACCTAAGCTTTCACCAAAACCCTAGTGAAACCATGAAAGCACCATGGCAGACGTTTGATGACCGTTCCGTCCGGTAAATCTACGCGCTCAGATGAAATCGTGTCCCCGACCGCGCGATCCGGTAGCGCGATTGTTCACTCGACTACATTTACCATAGCGAAATCGAACTAGAATTCGACTCGACACGCGTACGCGCGCAACCACTGAAAGTTCAACGCACCAGTACCGTCAGACGATTCGAAACTTGTGAATCATCTGCTAACGATACGTATCCACCGTCAAAATTTTGATTTAATTGAAATTAAAGGCACACACTGTAACTCTGGCACAACTGTCTTTATTTTCGCAACTAATTACCATTTGTCCCATTTCATTAAAACTTTTTAACAGCCGGTAAATAAATTGATGGAATTTCCTCGGTTCAATTTATGAGTGATGAAAATCGAAATTGCTTAAAAGTACCATTAGACATCCTCGATATCTCCAAAAATATGTCATTTCTAACCGTATAATAATCTATAAGCAGAGAAATGTCAATGAAAATTTAAGACGAAAAAGAGGTAAATTTACCTGAATTCCAGAGCGCGGCTGGCTTTCAAATGTCGTTGACTGTTCAGAGTTACCACGCTTACTACGGTCCGTGAACTACGGCTTCCCGGTTTACCCCGGCTTCGTATCTGCACACCGTGCGCTGTTGTCGCCGCTAAAACACGCTCTCCCCTCTACTCCCAGACTTAACTACCGTTCTCAATTGGTCGCTGTTTTTAACTGTAGTTCTTGTTCCGAAAGATAGGTAAATGGCTTCCTCTACGATCTACGAGCCAACACAATCAAAGATGATCGTTTAACGTAGCTTATAGGAACAGGCAGACTACGGGCACATTTACGCTCCGATCGTGTGTAGAACGCTAAAAGATAGAATTCTGAAAACTGTAGAACAAACGAGCGATAGTATCGCTAAAAAGACAAGTTAAGAGTACATAAATATGTAGTAAGAGGAAAGAACAGATCTTCAACTGACAAACAAGTAATTGTGTCTATCGTCATTTCGTCAATGCGGTTAAGGATAGTTATATACATTTATACATTACATTCTAAGAGTTACAGTTGCATGAAACAAAGGAGAAAGTGATGGTATCTGCTCATTTATCCTCTGCACGTTCGGAAATGCGCATTAACATTATCATAATCGCTCAATTGAATTATGCTTGTCTTAGTATGTTTTATCTTCTTCGTTAATACGTAAGAAGTACTTCAATATCGAAATAATCCGTGAAATCTAAGTTATATATAAATATATATACTTTCAATGTGACTATCAATAGTTTAGTTTATTTAATTCAACATATGTATATTTTCATGAAAACAAAATTTTACGTCAAATTTTAACGAGCAATAGCTTTCGTTTTACATCTCTACACGGTAATTTGCAGGATGCAAAAAGAAAAATAGAGAGTCTGATCTGAAAATAGAATGATCTTGAATAAATTGTAAAGGACATAATAGCGCTGTCATGCGCTATGGTGCATAAACTAGGGTAGAATCAAAAGCGTAGTAGAATGTAGATTGTTAACAAATAAAAATTAATCTAGGTGTTATTAAAGAAATTTGTTTCACCTTCTAAACGTTTTGATGATTGGTTTACTTTGAATATTTTGCATATTTTTGCATATCACGAGCATTTTGTACATTTCTATACATTCAAATTTTTCTATGAATATAAAATGATCCGCACTACTATCTACTTCATAGTATACTCTATACGTTTAAAATGCTCCATTAGAAGCTTAAATCTATCAAAATACAGCTCCTAGGGAAATGTGAATTTTCACATGAACACATAATATCGATTTTCTGATTGAAACGTATAGGCAGGTATATACTAGCATAAGCCACCTTCGGCATTTGGCCGTATGGTGCAGCACTAGCTCTGTAACATAGAAAACCATAGGCGTCAGTTCTTCTTATTTCCTCTCTGATATATGTTTACTTTAATGTCACTTATTCAGGCGCTTGATACATTGTCGGAATGAAATTTTAGTAATGTGCAAGTAATTGCGAATAGATTAATAAAGTATAATAAGATATTAGATTCATGTGACAATAGTTTCAAGTGACATCAATCTTTATGTCTAGTATATACATGTGTATTGATCTATAAGTCAGTGTTGAAATAACAAATAAATGGCAGAAGAAGGAAAGAAGATTTCCTTCGGTTTTGCGAAATCTATTAAGAAACCTGTGTTAAAAGATGCTATTCCACAAGAAAAAAAGAAAGTTGATTACATTGAATGCCTTGATGAAAAAGGTATCAAAGTAATAGGGTGAGTTCAAAAAGTAAAATTTATAATCAAGAAACATGTAACCTCAACCTAACTTATAAAAATCACCAATAGCGGAATATATATATTTGAAAACAATCTTTTTATTTCAGTGAGGAAGAAAAAAAAGATGAACCTCTAATTATTCCATTAGTAGGTTCAAAAACCTGGCATGATAGAATTGTTAATAAAATAGATGCAGACATTTTCCTTCCGAAGGCAGATAAGGAAAAGGTAGGAGACGCTAGTGTTAACGAGGCAAAATCAAAGCTATCTAATGGAAAAACATCGGCAATAATATCAATAAAGAAAGAGCCAGTTGAAGATAGTGAAAATAAAGTTGTTACTTTAGAAGAGCAAGCGACGAAAGAAATCATTGAGGAACTTAAGTCAAAGAATAAATATGAAACTAAAACAAATGATTTAACTTTACCTTTAGTAGAAGATGAATCATTAAGAGGCAAAGAACAGGTACGTTATCAACATATTGATGTGCAATGCACAGATGTATTACATTTGCATATTATAAATATCGTTTTGTATTTTTCAGTCTACGTTAGAAGATTATGAAAAAATTCCTATTGATGCTTTTGGTGTAGCAATGTTACGGGGAATGGGATGGCAACCAGGAAAGGGAATTGGTTGAAATGAAAAGTATGAATTTTACTCTGGATTAAATTAATTATATGTGTTTAATACATCACTTATTGGAAAGTAAACAGAGAACATCATTTTTTATTTCACAATCGTTTATTCTAACTATTACAGATTAGTAGCAGCTGTCATACCAGAATTACTACCAAAAGGTATGGGTCTTGGAGCAGACAAAGTAGCATTGCAGAAGAAAAATACAGATTCCAAAAAAGAAGAGGAAGAAGTTAAAATCGAGAAAGGAACATTTGTGAAAATTATAGCTGGAAAACAAATTAATAATTATGGTCTGTAGCGGTACTCGACAGCAAACTTCCCAACGGTTTCTGTCTCGTGCCTCGCTACACAAAGACTCTCTACCCTTCGAACGAGATGATTGCCAGATGTCGATAAATTCTCGCCGAATATTTACGTCGAGCCTAAGGATCCGCTATAAATCTTAGGATTCATGCAGCTAAGATTCTCTAAAGGGACAAATAGTCTTTGTCTCAATAGTCCCTACACATACCACCTACTACGGGAAATCTGCTTTTTCTCACGTACGACGCTCCTCGCTAGCAACTCTCTCTCAAGGGCAGCTACCATCCCTTTCCAACCACCAACTCACAATTTAGCCAATTAACAGCGACGTCCATTTCCCTCACTCTCTGAACCAACACTTTTCTTAACGAATCCGATGATCCCGTATCCTTAGACACACCCAAACACAGTTTTCCTAAGGAGCATCATCGCGTCACTAATTCATTCTGTTCTATCGCGAGCCGCGAAGCAAGTTGGAAGACGCCTATCTGAATTGTTCGCCCGCAGTCGTACATAATAGCGAATCTGAATCTCTAAACGTCTGTGCAATCGTCTCGACTCGAACCACCGCGTAAAGTACCGCGCCGAGTTTGAACTTGTAATCTTGAACCGATAATTGTACCGTGTTTTCACCGCGCTAGTGTATACCACGAACACAAGCAAATAAACAGTTATTATTAAATAACACCGAGTGATTCTTCCATACATATCACGCCTCATCACCTCAGGTCAAATAGAAGGATTCGATGATGATGCAGGAAGGCTCATAATAAAACTAGCTCTTGGTGGAAATGTAATATCTGTAAATGAATTTATGGTACAGCCAGTTACTAAATCAGAATATTCTAAGAACTCAAAAGTTCAAAGTTAATACGAAGTGTTAGTTTTTCATTAAGGGACTTTTAAGAAAATAAATTTGAATTGACATATACATATAAATACATAATCAGACGCGTAGAAAAACTAATTCAAGAGTACCTGTAAGTGTGTTGTTGCATGCAATTTTTTAAAGGTCCCTTCTATTTTTATATAAAATATGATAAATGTAGAGGTTTTAGCTTTCAGTATCTTATGGGGTTAATTTCAGATACAAAAAAGTATGAGGAATATAAGGACAAGGAATCCAAGGGACTCAAGGAAAAGATGGATAGAAAAAGATCAATGTCCCCTGACCCCGAAGACAGTGAAGATGGTGACAAAAGTAGTAATAAAAGAAAGAAAATCGGAAGTACGATGCATAATAAGAACAAGTATGATAAAGTGGGGGATAAAAAATCAGAAAGGCGAAAAAGGCGCTCCGAATCTAATGATGACAGCGATAGTGATTCTGAAAAGAAGAGACGGAGAGAAAGAAGTAACTCTAATAGTAATGATTCTTATAAATTAAAAGGATTGAAGAAGTCAAAGAAACATAAGAAGCACGATTGCTCATCTGAAAGATCAAGTAAAAAACATAAAAAGAAAGACAAAGAAAGAGAAAAAGTTAGAGATAAGAAACCCAGAGATTATGCAGACAGAAAGAAACACGAAAGACGAGAAAGATCAAGATCTCGATCATTTAGTAGGCAGTAATATTTTCCAGGAACGTATTCGGTCATTTTACTTTCAAGACAAATTGTACAATTTTATTTATACAGATTTTATAATAAAGTGTATTTTTACAAAAGTATATTTCTTTTCTTACCCTTAACTGAAAATTACATTTAATTATAATATGTAATAATGTTTACAATTACATCAAAGTTAATGTCCTAAACTTTATCAATAATTATTAAAAATCCCCGCGTATTGCTTACGTAATGTTGATATCGAGTAGTACCATACATGACCTCAAAGAACATTATGATACTTACGAACATCGCTAAACAAGTAGTGCGAACGATGTCGAGTAAGTATTCACTATGTATAAAGTATTTATAGATAAAAAGTATGGGAAATATATAACCGAGTGTATTTAACTTTTCCAACATTTTAGCATTTCGCTTGGCACTTGGTACAACTTCAAGTAAATGAAGTAAAAAGCAAAAATGTAGAGCGGGCAGTTTCCTACATTTCCAGCGCGAAAGAGCATAATGCTGATATTATTGCTCTTCCTGAATGCTTTAATTCACCATATGGAATACGTAATAATTTGTTTCTTTTTCTAATAATTTATTATATGTATAACAACTATATAGAAAAAAGTAAAAGTAGACAAATTACCTTATCGTTTATACTTCCATAAAAATTGTGAATTGACTCGAATTTAGAATTCGATATATAGAATTTCCCCAGTTTTATGATTATCGTGATTTTTGTATAAATATATTTTTTAAGATACTAATAATTAGGTACTTATAAACTAGTATTATCAATTATTTTGTATTTATAATTCCACCTATAGTAGTTAAAAATTAAAGTTAGTTAAAATCTAACTTTATGTTTCAAAAAGTACTAGCAACGTCGTTAAGTAACAAGTCACTGGTATTAACCCAAATAGCATGATTGTAATTGAACATTTCTAAATATTCATTTTTCATCTTGAACCTGTAGAAACAATTTATTATATGTACTATTATCTAAGTAATTATATATTTAAGTAAATCGAAATATAAAATTTAGTTATTTTAATAATTTAAAAAATAAAAAATTGACAAACATTTCAACCTAATTTATGGTTGGAACAATGGACAGTTATTTTTCATTAATTGAAATATTGCAATGCAGAATACTTTCCAAAATACGCCGAGAGTATTCCTGATTGTGAAACGAGCGTTGCTTTATCGAAGGCAGCTAAGGAAAACAGTATTTATGTAGTTGGTGGTACGATAGCTGAAATAGAGGGCGATAAATTGTACAATACCTGTACTATTTGGGGTCCCGATGGAACTTTGATAGCAAAACACCGGAAGGTAAATAATATACGTCCATGTGGCTTTGAAATTGAAAATATTGGGGTGGAGAAAGTGACTCTATCTAGGAATAATTTAGGAATATACATATGTACATACGTGTACTATAACCAATTCTATAATTTACAAAATATGTTATAGGTTTATAAAATACGTTTTGATACGAGAAACATACATTTTTGTCGTAATATAATATATAAGTTTTTGTACAATATATTTGTTTTGTAATATAAATTTTTCACATAGGAAAGAACTTATTTTTTCTTAAAAAATATTCCTTCTCAAGTATTATTAAATGATAAAACTTTTTAATAAAAGAAAGTGATAAAAACGCTGTCAGTTATTAAATAAAAAACAATTAAAGTTTAAAAGTTCGTAACATTGATGTTAAATTACAAAAGTTACAGCAATAGAGTTAGCAACTATATTTTTATGTTATTAGGTACATATATTCGACATCGACATTCCCAACAAGATTACTTTCCGAGAGAGTGATTCACTCAGTCCTGGTAATTCCCTAACAATGTTTGATGTGAAGGGCTGGAAAATAGGTATTGGCATTTGCTATGATATCAGATTCGAGGAAATGGCACGCATTTATCGGAACAAAGGTACAGTAGCTTAATCGAACAATACTTAACTAGCAGGAAAGTAACTATCTTTCTTAAATATATTCTATATAAAATATAATCAATATAATCTGTAACTCTGTATAAAAAGGAGCTTAATTTAAAAAACCAGTATATTCGCTGAAAAGGAAATAAATAAAAGAATTAGAAGCACGACAAGAGGACTGTTCTCGCATATTCATAAATTATGGAATGTGGATTGTGCACCTACAAAGTTAACTAAAATTCAGTGGTCTCATATTTCCCGTTTCTCTGTGTTAGGTTGGCAAATGCTGATATATCCGGCGGCATTCAATATGACCACTGGACCACTGCACTGGTCATTACTTCAGCGTTCCAGAGCGAATGACAATCAATTATAGGTCGCCTGTATATCACCGGCTCGTGTTCCTTCAGCAAGTTATGTCGCATGGGGACATACACAGTTGACAAATCCCTGGGGGAAAATCCTTTATGATTTGGAAACTCAGGAAAATATGGTGGTCACCGATATCGGTAATTTCCAGCTTAACATTAAACGTTGGTTTATCGATTTTGCCGGCTCCCTCTGTATTTGCTGAATTTATTAGCAAGCATTACTTATTACTTCGTATGTTTTTCTCTTCTCTCAGATTTGAAAGTTGTTGAGGAAGTAAGGGCTCAGATACCTACATTTTCTCAAAGACGTACGGATTTGTACGACACTGTCTATAAAAAGGAGTAACTCTACACTGAAACAGAAAATGTTTTCTTATAATATTTCTACTACAATACCGTTTTTTTTTTTAATGAATTATTACTAATTACTTATCATTTGTACTAAATGAATAACTCAATTAAGAAAACCAAAATGTTATAAATAATAATCTGTATATCTTGTGTATCAATATGTAATTGGATATTGTAATAATATTGGAATGTCTTTGATCAGGGATATGATAAAGAACACGCGAAGACTACATTCTTTTGAACATCTTTAATATCCATCATTTATAACATTAAACATCTTTTTAAATATTTAGATAGATTAATACGTAACTCTTTATATATATAAACATTAATTTGAAGTTACAAGCTTAGAGAAATTGGTCGATTAGTATTTATAGATCGGCTGTCTTGATGAAAGGCTTAAAGAAAGCAAAAACATAACAATGTCGCAAATATAATTTATAGTTTAACTTCTTTCTTGTATCTGTCTGCCTTTCACGATGTTTTACCAATTACAATAAGTAATTTCGACTTCTTTGCGCTCCGTTTTAACGCATTCGAGACCGAAAGAAATTCATATCAATCAGTAGGCATAATATATATAATTGTACATAATACATTATAGCATAACATAGTATATAATTTTATATTTTAAAAACATGAGGCATAAAATTTAAGATTGTCATCGATTTAAAATTAAAATATGAAAAGGATATTCCAGAGAGAGAAAAGCACAGTATCATTCTAACAAAACATTCAGATCGTACTGACACCCAGGAGTCGTATTACAATAAAATCTCAGTCTCTAATGAATTAACATGAACGATTAACATGAAACACACTTGCGGCTTAAACACCTTCGATATCGAGGAAATTCAAACTTTACAAATAAAAGCAGCCTGTTCCTCTTTCCACCACAGACTCTCATACCATATCCGCTCTTATCCAGGCTTTTACTTGAAATCTCTGTCTATTTACAATTTAAATTTACCCGGGCCACTCGTTGAATCGGCAGCCCTTTATAAATATATTATGGACCCAGAACATATACCTGTGCCCCTAGCTGGTATCAGCTCTAGTAACGTTCATACCGGAACTTTCATACGACCCCAATTTGTCATGCGTGAACATCGATTCTTTCAGGGGTCACGGCTTTATTTATTTATTTTTTTTTTATTTATTAAAATTCACAATTTGTCCAATTTGGACATTTGGTGGAATTTTTTAACCGTTAAATTAGCATGTTGGTGGCTACCCCCAGCGGGGTACCATCCTCGTGTTTGTTAGGTTATGTCCTTTATAAGGTCTGCTGGGTGCTTCCTTTTTAGTCTTCTGTCCATGTTTATGGTTTTGTATGTTTCCGCAGCTAACCGGTTTGGGTGTGTTGCTATTCTTGATTTGTATTTCTCGGAGTATCTGCTACTTTCTTCCTTGACCGTTGGGATTCCCAGGTCCCTCCGTATATCTTCGTTTCTGACGTACCAAGGTCCGTTTACTATTGTTCTGAGGATTTTAGCCTGTATTACCTCTATTTTGTTTATATGGCTCATTGCTGCCGTCGCCCATAATGGTATTCCGTACGTCCAGATTGGTTTTATGATCGTTTTATATATTTTTAATTTATTTTCAATGCTTAATTTGGATTTTCGGCTTGTTAGCCAATGCATTTGTCTCCTTGTTTTCTTTATTTTTTCTACTATTGATTTGATGTGTAGTTCCCACGTGAGTTGTGTATCTAAGTGGAGTCCTAGGTATTTGACATGCTTTGTTTGCGTTATACGCGTGCCGTTCAATAGGATGTTTGGTGGTATCTTTTTTCGTAGCGTGAATGTAATATGGTTGCATTTATTGGGGTTTGCTTTTATTTGTTTTTCTTGTAGCCAATTCTCTATTTTTATGATATGTTCTTGTTGTATTTTGACTGCCGTTTCTGGGTTAGTATGCCTGACTAGTATAGCTGTGTCGTCCGCGAATGTCAATACTGTGCTGTTGGTAGTTGTTGGTATGTTCGCCGTGTATAATGTGTATAGTATTGGGCCTAGGACGCTTCCTTGTGGTACCCCGGCCTTGATGTCTTTAACTTGAGAATGTGTGTCCTTGATTTTTATTACGAAGGTTCTGCTGCTTAGGTAGGATTTTATTAAGTGGTGTATTTGCTCCGGGAATTGTTTCCTAATTGTTTGTAGTAGACTTTCATGGTTAATTTTATCGAATGCTTTCTCTATGTCTATAAAGAGGGCTGTGCAGTATTCCTTGTTTTCTAGTGCTACTATTATTTCGTTTATAAGCCTGTGCATTTGCTCTATCGTGGAGTGTTTGTTTCTGAAACCAAATTGGTGATCCGGTATTAGATTTTTTGTCTCTATTATTGTTTTTATCCGGCAATATATTATTTTTTCCAGTATTTTGGAAAATACTGGAAGCAGTGATATTGGTCTGTAAGATGCAGTTTGGTGCGGGTCTTTGCCTGTATGTATGTAACATTTTGATCTGTGCTAATTTCCATGGTTTGGGGAAGTATTGAATTCTTAGAATTGCATTGAATATTATTGTCATTAGTCTTATTGCTTTTGGCGGAAGGTTTTTCAGGATTTTACCATTGATTAGGTCGATTCCTGGCGCTTTGTTGTTTTTTGTTTTATCAATTATGTTTCTAATTTCTTGTGCTGATGTTTTAGGTATGGTGTATTCCTTGTCGGTTGTGGTAGTAGTGGTTTGTGGATCCTCCTCCGTATGACTTTTGAAGTTGCTGTTGTTGATAATGTGTGGTGTGAATGTGTTGCAGAGGTGGTTGGAGAATTCTTCAGCTTGTTCTTCGTTGCTTCTTGCCCATGTGTTATCTGCTTTTCTGATTGCCGGGACGGGTATTATTGGCTTCCTTATTTTTTTTTCGTGGCTTTCCATAGTGAATAGTTGGTGTTCTCGTGTGTGGAGAGTGTCCCTATGAACTTTGCGAATTCGTTATCGTTGTGCTCCTTTATTTTGTTTTTTATTTCCTTTGCAAGTTTGTTTAAGTGTTTTTTGTTTTCTCGGGTTCTGTATTTTTGCCATTTTGCTTTTGCTTTTCTTTTTTCTTTGATTTTGTCGAGTATTTCTTGCGGGATTGTTATTGTTTGTCTGCTGGTTGGTTCGGGTGTAGTGGTTGTCCTTGCTGCTTCTTGAATAGTTGCTGTCAATATTGCTACTGCCTGTTCTATATGTTCAGGAGTTTTCAACGGGATATTGCAGTTTATTTTGCTTTCTATTATTTCTTTGAAAGTTTGCCATTTGGTGGTTTTATTGCATAGTGTTTCTGGTTTGCTATAGTGTATTGGTTTGTTTCTGTATTCGATTATTATGGGTGTATGATCGGAGCTGAGCTCCAGGTTGGGTGTTATTTTTAGTTTATTTGTGTTTAGTCCCCTTGTAACTGCAAAGTCCAGAAGATCTGGTTTTTTGTTCAGGTCAGTCGGCCAATGTGTCGGTGTCCCTGTGGATAATATATTGAGGTTATTATTTCTAATGTATTTTTCCAGTGTTCTGCCTCGAGGTGTAATGTTTCTTGACCCCCAACGCGTGTGCTTTGAGTTGTAGTCTCCCGCTGCGATGTACTTGTCCCCTAGGTCCTGGAAGTATTCTTCCCACATTTGTGTTGTTATTTTGTATCGCGGAGGCACATATACTGCTGACAACTGGAAGTAGTTGCTGCTAGTTTGAACTGTAACAGTGGTTGCTTGTAAATATTCTTTGTTAACTTGACTGTGTAGATAATGTTTGATATCGTTTCTGACAATCACTGCTGTCCCTCCGTGAGCTTTTCCTGAGGGGTGTTTGGTATCATATATGGTGTAGTATGGTATTTTCAAGTAGCTTTTTGTAGTGAAGTGTGTTTCTGAGACAAGTAGTATGTCTATATTGTTATTGTATATGAATGTTTATAATTTCGAGGGCCCGTTGTTGTAGGCCGTTTGAGTTCCAGGCTGCTATTTTCAGAGTGTCCGTTTTTATTTTTTGCTTAGCACGTTTGTAATTAGTTGTAGCATGACTGTGATTTGTTGGGTTTGCTGTTTGAGTACTGCGTTTTGTTCGCTTATCATTCTGGTTAGCATTTCGGTGTTCTTTATGGATTGTTTGAGCAGTTCTTTGATTCCTGCAGTGTCATTGTTACTATTGCTGTGGTATTGGTTGTGTGTATGTGTTGGTTGGCTGGTTACTTGAGCATAGCTTAGACCACCAATGGTGTTGGTGCTGATAGGTTTGGTGTTTATTGCTTGCTCTGTATTTGGTATTATTTCAGGTTTTGTGCTGTCCTGTTGGGCTTGTGTGTTAGTGATTGTTCTGCTTCGTAGGGGCGGGAACAGTTTACGTTGTAATTGTTTTCTTACTTCACATCCTTTATAGCTGGCTGGGTGGTTTCCGTTACAGTTGTAGCATTTAACTTTTTCTATTTTTCCAGAATATGGGCAGTGTATAGTTAAGTGACTTTTTGCGCACTTGACGCAAGCTGGGCTTCTGTTGCAATAATTTTTAGTGTGTCCGTATTGTTGACACCGCATGCATTGAGGTATATCTTTTTTGTGTCGTGGTGGTTCGACTGTTACTATTGTGTTTAGTATTTGTTTGATATCATATATTTCCTTGTTATTGTTTCTGGGTTCCAGTTCTATTAAGAATAGTGGTAATGGTTGCTTTGTGTCGAATCTTGTTATATTGTTTATTGTTCTTGTTTGATGACCAATTTTAGCTAACTCATCGCTTAGTTTATGTATGTTCGTTTTAGGATGCAATCCTCTTATGACAATTTTATAGCTCCTTTCAGTTTTAAGCTGATACGTGTGGTAAATAGCATTTTTTTCTTTTAATGCTTTTATAACTTTCCTAAATGTTTCTGGGGTGTTTGTTTGTATTTTTACTTGTTCCAATTTTGTTTGCTTTATTGTGTAGTTGTTTTTCTCATCTAGATTATTTAGTAGATCGATGAGCGGGTCTATTATTTGGGCCTCAACAAAGATTGGTGGTGGTTTTGTAATATGATTTGTTTGGATAGTGGTTTTATTTATGGGGTCAGCGTCTATTTCTTCCGTTAGTGAGCTGAAGGAGTTACTTAATGGTAATTCTTGCAGCCATCGCTGCTTTTCTGTAGCTGGGTTTCCTATGGCACTTATGTTTGTAGTTGTTTTGCGTTTTTTGCTAGCCTTCGCTAGCTTCCAGCTTTCGTCCTGGTAGTATCTTTCATATTCTGAATTGCTATCTTCCTGTCCCCGATGCTCTTTTGTTTCTTCTGTCTCCATGTTAATTTGTTTGTTTTTTATATAATATGTTTCTCCTTTTGTTGCTATGTTTATAGTTGGTATCTGCATTGCTATTTTATTTCCTCCTCGCTATCACTTTGCAGCACTATTACTTTGAAGCACTTTTTCACTATTCACTTATACCTGGAGAGGACGACCGTCTAGACACGTCCGTCCTCCTCGGCTGTCCGAGCAGGAGTGTGACGGCTTTATGGGATTATATCCTTTAAAGTAATTAAAGTGATACTAATGATAGAGAATTTTTTACAAATATTTAATATGTCCATAAAATAGGAAATTTCGTGCTCTCTTATTTTATATTAATTATAAATTAATAAGTTTTACATTTGTTATCTATAGATTTAATAAATCATTAAAATTCCATGAAGACATATTCTGGAACACATTAGAAGATTTTGCTGTAATTTACAACGGATGCTCCGAGTACGAACAGGCAGTAAACGAACAAATAGAAATTCAGGCTATTGTGGTAGTATAGCTCACGTGGGATTTTAAGCTCGAATTGGACTTAAATGTTACGATCGTCGTGAATAATTACGATATATAGCCTGTACGACGAGCAGAGAATCTTAATTTATTAACGGCAATTCCTTTGTGCAAAGTGCAATTTTATTAACGGCCTGTAACGAATGAACGGCTCGTTTTGAATAAAGTTTACATTTAGAAAGTAAAGACAGAAACACATTTTAAGAAACTAAGATATCGAGTTCTACTTGTAACCATCAAGTGCTCTTCGTTTGAGAAGATTACGAGTCTCTTCTTCGATAACGACATTAATTAAGAAGTTTCGATACCGTTTATGACATTAAGATCTCATTAGTAAAGTTATATCATTAAAATCTTACTGTTCCTAGAGAATATATATAGTTAAAACTTCCAGAGGATCAACAGAGGATCAGGTAAAGAAATTGTTGATAAAAGCATCGTTAGTGACAACTGACTGTAATCGATATCTGCTGGGTGAAGTTGTGTGTTCTGAGAATCTGTGTTAATGCAAGGATTCTGTTACAAATCATCAACTAAAGAGCCACCGGGCACGTCCGACCGATCGATCGATACCACGAACCTTGAATGAATTAACGCTCAAGGTGGAACGGATTTAATAGATCGAGTGTTAGTGTAATTTGACACTTTGTTTACACTTGCTTTATGCAAACAAAGTTTGATGTTCTGAACTCGATGGTTATAATAGGATCTTGTTGAAACTCCAGTATTTCACCCGCACGGTACGACACTTTGTTGATGATTGTCCTTGTATGTTGTTGATACTCCCCATCAGCCGTTAAATTTTGTTCGTCTATCGTACTTTTCTAGCCAGAGGTTTTCCCTGATGTTTTTCCCTACTGTCTAAGTCATCAGGTTTGCAGCTCGGGGAGGACAGATAATTCGGAATTTGCCAAAGGAAGGAGAGGTGCCGTCCGAGCCATAAAGGGACGGTCACTCAAAATGCCGAATAGATTCATTTAAATAATTATGAGAAACAAGTAAGTTTTGTAATCACAAGTTTTCAAATGTTATAGTTTGAATCTGTTCTTATAATTTTAGAAAGACCTTACAGCCAGGATCTCTAAAAAATTCGATGAAAATTCTCATGAGACATCAATTGAAACAATTAAACGCAACAGAGAATGGGTATAATCATATAATTCCTCCCCATTTCAAAATTCATTCATATACATCGATTTTTGTTTTCATATTTGTTTCATGTGTGAAGAATACGTATTTATTGGCATCAAAATATTTTCTGTTTCAATTCCTGGTCATTTTAGATCGAAACTTCCAAATATCGTTGATTAAAAATTTTTTAATTTTTAAAATGAAAGCCACTAATTATAGGACAAAAAGTTGTTTCAATTATTTGAACATTCTGCTTCATTCCTACAATAACATATTTTATTTTAAATGAAAACAAGAAACAATACTATTGTGTATAAGTTTAATGGAGTGACAAAGGTGATTTGTAGCTAACACTGTAGTTAACATAGTTTCTGCAATATACCCTTTAATCGAGTAGAAACAAGGGGATTTTAGAAATTTCTATTAACCGACAGTATTGTCAACAACAAGTTTTAACAATGACTGAAGGTTGCAGAATTAAATATAAAATGATTTATCAATAGCATATGCAGTGTTACATTTCTAAATAAGCAGTTTATCTTTTAAGAATAACAAAGACACCAGAAAATAAAGATAATATTCTAATTATATTGCAAACTAACGAATAATGTAAAGAATTTATTTTTGTTATCTATATCACAGATTTTAGGTAAAATATTAATTTACTTATTACTAGGAGATTGATTTTGAAATATAATTATAATTTATAATTATAATGGATACCTTTAAACTAGCAGATATTTGGTAGCAGTTCTCTAGCCTTTGTACAATATAACACAGTTCAGTTTAATTGAGTTTAATCCCTTTGACCAGCCAGTTTCCAATTTCATTTATGGCATGATCTCCTAACAATTTCATACCCTTCAAAAGAAACACGATTTTCTATTATTGTTTTACAATCGCGGAATATGATCAGTGTTTCAATTAAGCTCCACTGTTTTAATTTCCCGTCTACGCACGATGTGGGTACACCGTTTTTTTGTTGTTTTTAGATACAAGTGACGAGAAATTATAAAATGATATTTTAAATTTAAACTGATTTCGTTCATTGATTTATTTTAGCGACAATGGTAACTTGTTTGAATAAAGATTTTATAAATAAAATATTTAAGGTCTAAAATAATAAATTAACACATGTGAAAACATTAAAGCTGTTATCCTTATTCATGGTCTTGTTGCAACGTGTTTAACGAGCGTAACGTAGGCGTGAAAACGAAAACGTTGAGACTCTTGTGGCGTAAAAAGACTGAATTCCTCATAAAAATACAAGAAACGAATACAAGAAACGTGCACATAGTTTATTCTCGACCTTGGATACATAAAACCAAAAAAAAAAAAAAGAAAAAGAAAAAGAAAAAAAAAAGAAAAAGAAAAAGAAAAAGAAAAAGGAACAAAAATTTTTATTGGTTATTTACCGAAACTCATTGTATCATTTTTACTACTCTATATAAAACGTAGAATCATATACTGACGAATGTTATTTCGAATTTCTAACTTCAGAACGATAATTACATATTTGTAATTACCAATAAGTGGTAGTAGCATTAAAAATATGGAATATTCAACGAGATGAAATATAGGTAAGGTATTTAAAAGAAAAAAGATTGAAACGTTCGATGTAAAACGATGAAATTAAATGATTGGATTTGAAAACTTGATTCGGTTTAATAAGTCGATGAAAAAAGAATTCATGTTCCTGTCGATACATCAACGACGTGCGCCGTTACTTCCGACTGCTCTGCAATTCAAATGCAGTACTCGAATGTACATGGCGAAAGAAATGGAAATTGAGCAATTTAAGGGAACGAATTACTCTCGCGTCCGCGTAACTTCAAAATGTTTCACGTGTCCGTGTTTGCGAAACGAAATTCGTCGTTGTCCAATTAACACGCTTGCAGATGCTACATTCACTTTGTTGCATATAGGGCTTAAATATATGAACGAATAGAACGGAGCAACTGTCATTAGCGTAATTTTAACGCGTTAAAATAAATTAATGTATAATTTCGTCATTTACGTTTGATCTACCTTTTTTCATCTACGTCATCTACAGCAGCTACGCGAAGCTTCTTGATTGCGTCTTTGGCAGTGTTCGTTGCTATAAATGAAACTTAATAGTTGTTGAAACCGCTCGAAAGTCGTGTTCCTAAATCATTCCCTCGTCTCGTATCGTGTTCATCAAATGGAAAAGGAGATTGTGTTTTAATGAAATCGCTTGTTACTATCAATCTTGCTGTGTCACTCGCATAGGAGAAGAAAGTGAGGAAGGAGAAAAAAATTAAGGTAAGGTCATCAATGAGCAAAATGTTTAATGTAATTAAAATTGTGTCCGCTGCAACCCTCATGACATTTAAAATTCCATACGTATATTGTTATACGTAACATTGCCATATTAAATATATTCGATCAAATAGGTATGTTCAATCAACATTCAATCTCGTTCCCTGAAAGCTGTTCCTGGATATCTGGTTGGATACTTTGCGCACCGAAATACAGAGTGTCAACAGTAACAAACCCTCTATGTAGTGTTTTTGCTTTGCTCTTTTGAACAGGTAGATAACATTTTGCTTCGAAAAACGGATATATATTCCACGGATATGCACATACAGAGTATGTGTATCGATATACACATTGATATACACCTTTGTACAAAGTGTCAAAAAAGTATTTATCGCGGTTTCTTTTTCAAGCCATTCTACACCTTCGATTTGATGAAAATTGGTTAAATAAGTGTAGCACAAAATTGATCTTGACCACAATTTTCAGTGTCAAATTGTTTTTCTATTGCATCATATAGTGCTCATTAGAAAGGAAAGTTCCGTTCTTTTAGAAAAAATGTCTGAAATTTCATTAATACTTAGACTGATTTTTCATATTTGATTCATATTTTAAGGTCAAATATGGAATACAATAACATCAATACTAATATCTACTTTTTTGTGCGAATTACTTTATATTTCAATCTTCCTTGATATGCAGTGACAAGCAAAAGTTGACAAAAGTGTAAACACAGCCCGTTGATTTTATGTAAAAAGCGAATGTCGAAGGTATAATGAGAAAAGAGCATTATTTGACCATTCCAAAAAATAATTTACCTAAATAGTAGTTAATTCTATTGGATATAATAAACGTGAAGTAGTACTAGTGGACGAAATACTATGTTGAAACCTTGATTCGACGAGTATAATTAATGTGCAAAACTGTAAACATGGTTTGAGATGTCCATTTTTGTAAAATGTTTTGTACATTATTAATGTTAATGAAAATTAACTATTACATTTCGTTAATAATAACTTGTAGTTACTCTTACCTAATCTTTACCGATCACTTGAAAAATTTGTCTTTAACATTTATGTGTTTACTTTTTTCGCTCGTCACTGTACATGTTTAAGTCAGATATGAAATATCTGGCGTATTCCAGCGGCTTTGATTAAATCTAAGGTGTTGATATCCTTAATATTGAGAATGTTGTTAGTAAAGTAACTATTTCTATCCAAAAACAAGATATCTTTGAGACAACGTGAATTTTCGTTCCAATTTTCTTAACTTACAAGTATACAATTTTCATCGCATGATACAATCAATCTATCCTACAAAGTTCTGGCACACGACGAAGCTGAGAACATAGATCTTCTTCAAATATTATTTTTCTTACTGCTTCGTGTGGAATTTCTACTCGACGAGATGTTATTAAACGCTTAAAAGCTTATTATTAAACGATAACATACTTTTTCCTACATGAATGAACATGAAAGACGTCGAGTGAGGAATTAGAACAATTGTGGATGGTTGGAAACTATTATGCTGCGGTCTACCATTCGTTTTTGCCTATATATACCACGGAACAAAGGATAATTTTCACCGAATTCATGCAGAGCACATTTTCTAAGTTTTACTGTATATGATTACACCCATTATATTATATTATGTTATTACGATGTTATCTAATTAATTGTTGTCTATTTGTATTGATACTTATATTAACCATTATTTATAACATAATATACTAAATACAATTAGTATACACAATTAGTATAAGGATTAGTATAAGAAATTTTAAACAGCTTTTTTCAAAAGAACGAATCATTTACGAACCAGGGGTTTTCTGAAACTTTCGTTTCTCGTGATGAGTACTTTACGATGCAATAAAAAATTTTGTCTGAAAATTATACTCAAGATCAATTTCATGATCCATTTTCTCTAACAGATCTCCATCTTCCACAGCTATAACAAATAATTTTTTGACACTCTATACATTTAACATCGATTATAATTCTGATAATCGAAACACCGAACATCAATGTGTTTATTCGCTACGCCAACACAGATAACAATTAACATTGATATATAATATATATTTGATGATATATATCTGAAAGAATAGAAATTTCATTTAATCGACTATATGACCATACACAGTTCGCTGTTGAGTGCCGAAGCGTGCAGACGTGTCTCTAGTGCCCAGTGAAGTTCGAAAGTAACACGTGTCACCCAACCGTCGAAAGTGAACACAACGTGCTCCTATCCTCCCAAGTGTTTCCTATCCGCCAGAGAGAAGAAAAGCCTACGCACCTAACCCCAACCCGAACCTTGCCTCATAGCCTCACGACTAGTTATTCATATTGAAATAGCTAGCTCGATGATGGCCCAGCAATCACGTCCAGGCTCGCCTGAGCAAACACACAACTACCCCGCGCTACCCCCTCCGTGGCAGAAGTGTAGCAGATCCCCCCGTGACAACGACGCCAATAAGGCGAAAAAACGCAAAATTGAACCATCAAACACTAACTCGAACGAACAGCTATCAACACAAATTAACACTCACAACAGGTTCGCAGTATTGGAATCCTCAAACGACGCCATGGAAATCGCAGACCCGCCGTCAAACCATCACGCACAGAGAAGCCCCCCTCCCCCACCAATATTTGTTAATGATGTCATCGATATCCAGAAAATGATCAAGTCGTTAGTGAGAGATATCTCCAAGGAGGACTACAACTTGAAGATAACCAACAACAAAGTCAAAATCCCGCCGGCGAACCCAGAAGCCTACAGGAAGCTTACCAAGATACTTAGGGCCCTGAACGCCAATTTCCACACCTATCAACTCAAAGAAGAAAGACCCTTTCGGGTGGTGCTACGAAACATCCACCATTCCGCAGACATCGAAGAGCTAAAAACCGAATTATCTAAGCTCGGCCACGAAGTCATCAATGTCAGCAACATAAGGCATAGAGTCACGAAAGACCCGTTATCCCTATTCTTTATTGACCTAAAACAGAAACCCAACAACAAGGAAATATACAACACCAGTCGCCTAATGAACGCCATCGTAAAATTCGAACCACCGCAAATCAAAAAGGAGATAGTGCAATGCAAAAGGTGCCAGAGATACGGACACACGCAGAAATACTGCAACCATACCTTCCGCTGCGTCAAACCAATGCAGGAAATCACCGGAAACCCCAGCGAAGTGCATCCACTGTCAAGGTGACCATCCTGCCAACTGCAAAGGCTGCTCAGCCTACAAAACTCTGTACTCAAACAAGTACCCCAAACTTAGAACAAAAGAGGTAAATTACCAAACACCCAGCTCGCCGAAATTCACCTTTACCCCGATCAATCCCCCCAACCAATCAAACACCCAGCCCTATCAAATTCACCACTCCCTCAAACTCCTATGCCCAAGCGGTACAAGGCACGCGAAATACACCAAATAGCCACAGGGATCCTCCCCAAATTAGTGTCCCCACCTCACCTAATACAGACAACGTCTCTAGACTTGAAAAGCTAATAGAGAAACAATCTGAGCAAATAAACAATTTGCTATCGCTATTAACACTCATCATGGATAAATTAATACGCCCCGACACAAAATAAAACCAAGACGCATAGCTCTGTGGAATGCCAACGGTCTAGCGCAACGCAAACTTGAACTAAAACTCTTCCTAAAACACCAGCTAATCGATATAATGCTCATATCTGAAACCCACTTCACCGACAAAAACTACCTGAACATAAACGGATACAAGTTCTACCATACCCAACACCCCAGCGGAAAGGCCCACGGCGGCACCGGAATCATAATCAAATCAAACATTAAGCACTACGAACTTCCACCATTCCAGAAAGACTATCTCCAAGCAACAAACGTAGTAATAGAAGACTGTCATGGTACAATCACCACTTCAGCTGTATACTGCCCTCCCAGACACTCCATCGCCAAAGAAGACTTCGACAACTTCCTGGACACCCTGGGCAATAGATTCATAGCCGGAGGAGACTACAACGCTAAACACACCCAATGGGGTAGCAGACTGGTTACAGTAAGAGGCAAAAACCTCCTCAACAGCATAATAACCAACAACCTCAACTACCTTACCACATACGAACCCACACACTGACCCACCGACACAAACAAAATAGCCGATCTCCTTGATTTCCTCATAACTAAAAATATCTCGTCAAGACACGTCCAAATCAATTCCTCGGCTGATCTCTCCTCTGATCATTCCCCCGTGATAGTAACAGTCAGTTCAACTATCATCGAGAATACACCTAATGGCTCCATTCATAACCAACACACCAACTGGCAGCTCTTTAGAGAAGTCTTTACCCACACAACTTCAGCCTCAACCTCACTAAAAACCAATGAAGAAATCGAAGCAGCCACGGAATACCTAAACGCGAGCATAATAAACGCTATCCGCGTCTCCACACCGGCAAAAACGTCCATCAGCAATCACGAATACGCCCAGTACATATTAAAAAAAAATAGCAGAAAGACGTAGACTAAGAAGGATATGGCAGACCCATAGAACACCGGAGGACAAACGCAAATTAAACAACGCAACTAGAAAACTATCCAAAACCATAAAAAACTACAATAATGACCGTTTTCACAAATATCTCGCCAGCTTGTCCCCCACAGCCGAATTTAACTACTCACTATGGAAAGCCTCCAGGAAACTCACGCGCCCCCCACAAATAATACCTCCAATCCGCCGTCCGCAGGGTGGATGGGCGCGTAGCCCTATAGAAAAAGCCAACCTATTTGCCAAACACTTGACTGAAGTATTCCAACCCCATTCCTCCATAGCTGCAGCGGACGTCACCGAATACCTGCACACTCCCTTCCAAATGTCCCCTCCTGTTGAACCCTTCACTTCTGCAGAGATCATAGAAGCAATCAGTCGCCTAAACCCCAAGAAAGCAGCAGGTCACGACCTAATAGGAAATAAAGCAATCAAGGAGCTTCCCATAAAAGGGATTGCACTCATCGCATCAATCTTTAACGCCATCCTCCGCCTTGAACACTTTCCTAAGGCGTGGAAAATCTCACTGATCACCCTCATCCCCAAACCCGGTAAACCAATATATGAAACCAGCTCCTATCGCCCAATCAGTCTTTTACCTACCCTGTCTAAACTATTCGAGAGGATGCTCACGAATCGTCTCCTTCCACTCCTAGAAGAATTGAAAACACTCCCAGATCACCAATTCGGCTTTCGAAAACAACACTCAACAGTAGAGCAAATCCACCGCATAACCCACATGATCAGCCAAACCCTTGAAAAGAAAAAATACTGCTCAGCGGTATTCCTAGACATCCAACAGGCATTCGATAAAGTATGGCATGAAGGGCTACTCTACAAGCTTAAAAAAATCCTACCTCACCCATACTACTCCATCTTAAAATCCTACCTAACCAACAGACAATTCATAGTTAAATGTCTAGACGCCACTTCCGCAACATTCCCAATAGAATCTGGCATACCACAAGGTAGTGTCCTCGGACCCCTACTGTTCTCCATCTACACTGCCGACTTACCCATATCAAACGAGGTAACAATAGCAACATTTGCCGACGACACAGCACTATTAGCTACCGACGCAGACCCGGCAATTGCCTCATCCACTCTCCAGCGAAGTCTCCACTCCATGGAAAAGTGGTTCCAAAAATGGGGTTTTAAAATAAACGAAAAAAAATCCTCCCATGTAACCTTCACGCTCCGAAAACAAATCTGCCCCCAGGTCACCATTAACAACACAATAATCCCACGCAAGGACTCCGTAAGATACCTGGGCATGACTCTAGACAGGAGGCTAACTCGGAAAAAACATATCTCAGAAAAAACAAAGCAACTAAAGGAAAAACTAAGAAAATTCTATTGGCTCACGGGCCGACGCTCCAAACTAAACATACAGAACAAAATAATCCTCTACAAGGCCGTAACAAAACCTGTCTGGACCTACGGAATCCAACTATGGGGAACAGCAAGTAACTCCAACATTGAAATACTCCAACGCTTCCAATCGAAAACGCTAAGATCCCTATTAAATGCACCCTGGTATGTTACCAACGAAACAATCCACCGTGACCTCAAGATACCTACAGTCAAAGATGAAATACACAAGTCCAGAAGCAGATATAACACAAGAGTCAACAACCACCACAACCCACTAGTCACCCAACTACTGGACACGACGGACCAGATCCGCAGACTAAAAAGAAAATACCGACTAGATTAAATCCTTAGTTCTACTAGAATCAACAATATAAAGCTATTATAATCCATGTCATTGTATCACGCTAAATTAAGTTACTGAAAATTCTCAACGAGAATTGATTGTAAATATTCTAATAAATAAAAAATATGACCATACTCGGTTAAGTACCAACAACGACCATCTATCAACCTTATCTTACTTCCTCAAAGATATAGAAAGACTTTAAAAATTTCAGCCATGTGATTTGGTCCTTTAAAATTTTGAAGTAATATAACGATAAAATACCATCAAAACCTTTAAATTTCCAATATTCAAGAGAAACTTGAAATCTCGTTTATTTACTCAGCAACAAAATCTTATTTACCTTCAGAGAACCTATACAATTTTTGCACAGCTCAATATCTCTCCTTTAAACAAAACATCAAAGTATGTTGTTCCTAACTTCAAAGGGCTCAACTCAATTTTTTGATCAATTTCTCTCGTCCTATACGCTCGTTTCAAAGCTTATAATACCATCTACTCCTTTGCCTTGCGTTCCATCCATGGTTCCTATGCATGCAATTTTATTATTATCGTTCCAAAGGATCTTCGCATTTCTGTTTCGCTCGTGATAGGTATTCACATCTGTTTTACCATGCTGTTTCATCTTCTGGGAACGATATGGTCGGAAATGATATGATGTTGAATACGCACAGGTCGTTAAACGAGAATTAATTCAAGGTAGATTCAAACGGAGTTAATTAAGTGATCCCAATTCCACAGCCTTGGGGGCTGAACGCGTTTTCCTTCCGAACGGTTCGTTCGTGTCGAGTGATGCAAATTTCAGCAAGTGTTTCACCTACGTGTTTACTATTAAATTTATTTATTTCTTTTTATTTTTTTATGTTTTTTATTTATTTTTTTTTGCTCGGTTACCTTCAAAGTATTTTGCGTACTTCTTGAGCGATTTTTAAGGTATTATTTCTTATATTATTGGAAACAGTAATAATTTTTAGATTAGTAATGTAGCGGCACTCGACAGCAAACTTCCCAACGGTTTCTGTCCCGTGCCTCGCTACACAAGGACTCTACCTTGCGAACAGATGATTGCCAGATGTCGATACACTCTCTCCGAATATTTACAGCGAGCCTAAGGACCCGCTATAAATCTTAGGATCCATGCAGCTAAGATTCTCTAAAGGAACAGATAGTCTTTGTCTCAATAGTCCCTACACATACCACCCACTACGGAAATCTGCTTTTCCTCACGTACGACGCTCCTCGCTAGCAACTTTCTCTCAAGGGCAGTTGCCATCTCTTTCCAACCACCAACTCACGATTTAGCCAATTAACAGCGACGTCCATTTCCCTCACTCTCTGAACTAACGCTTTTCTTAACGAATCCGATGATTCCGCATCCTTAGACACACCCAAACACAGTTTTCCTAAGGAGCATCCTCGCGACACAAATTCATTCTGATCTATCGCGAGCCGCGAGGCAAGTTGGAAAACGCCGATCTGAATTGTCCGCCCGCAGTCGTACGTAATAGCGAATCGAAATTCCTCGACATCTGGGCAATCGTCTCGACTCGAACCACCGCGTAAAGTATCGCGCCGAGCTTGAACTTGTAATCTCGAACCGATATCTGTACCGTGCCTCGGCGCGCTAGTGTATACCACAGACATAAACAATAAATTGTTATTGTTAACGACACGAGTGATTCTTCTATACCTATCACGCCCATCACCTCAGTAACAAAAGGTACATTTAAATTTGATACAAATTTTAAGGAAATTGGCATAGAGAAATACCAAATTACTGACATTCCTTGTAGTATGTTATTTTAATTTTACGTAATAAAATAAGGTGTTTCAATTTGAATTCATTAAATGCTGTCTTAAATATTCAATTTGAGAATTCTTTGGAGAAAGTCGAAAAAGATTTAGAACTATTCCCTAATCGATAAATAAACGCTTCAAGAATTGAGAACCATTGACTCAGGGGAACTCAGTTAATCGAGTAATACGAATAGTTCCGTGATACTGCAGAAGCCATTTACTACGTTCGCCTAAGATGATTTCATCGATAAAAGAGAGATCACTACTTCTTCCCTATACTTGATACGTAAAAATAAAAATCTTAAAAAAAAAAAAAGAAAAAAACTCGTTGCCGATCATTTATTTTCGTTCTTTCTGATACAAAAAGACCATTTTTTAGTCAGAAACTTAACCGAGCAGCTTTCTCAACACACCGAAATTCGAACATTTATTACACACTTCTTATTCGGAGACAATGAGAGGAAAAAGATTATAAGATTCTATGGAAAGATTATGTTAGAAGAAAGCTGTCAGTACCTAATAGGGTGGTCCTTCTATAGTACACACGTATACCTATAATAGCACAATAATAGATTACAACGACTACAACATTTATACGTATTTATCCCATAGTTTTTAATAAACTATGAGTTCCATTTAGTCACATTTAACAATCTAACAATATAGTCCCCCCATATCTAATTTATTCCTTAACTCATAAAATATGTGCTTTAGCATATAAACAAAGCATAGTATAGTGAATGTTACAACTAAAAGAAGATAAAAGAACATACCTTTTGCTTCAAATAATTAAGATAAAATTTAGATACGGGGCTTTCAGCTTATGAAAGTCGAAGAGAAGATATATATTCCATTTGGTCATATTCTATTTAAATTCGTAACTACTCGTTCCATTTACGTTATTAATAAAACATTTTTATCGACAAGCTAGCTAACAGAAAGACCTTTTTGTCACTCTAAATTGCCTCAAAAGAAAATCCCTTGTCAAACATACCATGTTTCTCGTACGAAAATCCAAAAAGGATTTTCCAAAAAGATATATTCAGTGAACCATGGTTCGTGACTGGTGAGCTTGAAAAGAGATGAAGCGTTGAAGCGTCAAAGTTGATATTCCACCAAGCTCTCGACCCTTCTATCTCAATAATCCTGATCAAAAACGAAACGATCACCGTTTTCTATAGAATCTCTTTAAGCATTCTTCATTAAGGAATCGTCAGATTTTACCCCATTACGTTCTTCCATCACAATCTTCGTAATGATGAAGAAAAAAATAAAAGCTTTTAAAGCCCGACAGCGCCGTCATTTTCTAAAAACGTCGTCTTTATACTCCTGATGGCCACGAGCACATCCGACTACCAAATATAAAATGCATTGTGAGTGTGTCATCAGCATAATTTTCGTGAAAAGAGCAATTTTTCTTGATAACTATAATTTGTAACATAGATTAAAATCGCTGATTTGATCCCTCTGATATTGTTGTCTTATGAGAGTTTCGCCTGGTCTTAATTGGTTCTGTTGATTCTTATCGTTGTGAAAAGTCGATTCGCTATATATCTTTTGTATAGAGAACTATTATGTGATGTAAGAGTATAATGTTGTAATATTTGTGATGCTTACTTTATTAATTTTGTCACTGAGCCGTTCTTTGGTTCGTTGAGCAGTTCATGTTCCCTACTTGTTTCGCTTGGTACTTTCATAATTTTCGCAATTACAATAAAAGATTTAATTTGTAATAAGTTAAAGATTTGATCCCTTGCTTTATGATGTACGAGAACCTTTGAACTAACGACTTTGAAGTGACAACTGAACGAGAACTGACAAGCTTTCATTTCAATCTATATTTAACATATTTAATATTTAATCGGTTTTCGTGACACCGAATAAATAATAAATAATAAATTTGAAGGGAAAAAACAAGAGATTAAGAAAAAATTCTGAAAGAGACACAAATCAGTAGTATTATTTTATATTACTTTGCGAATTACTTTTCAAGCATAAAAATAGTTTGACGGTCACTTGTAGTTCCTTCCTTGCCATTTCATTTATTAAATTCGTTTAATTTCGTAAACAAAATAGCCACTCGTGGCGAGTTTCGTGTCTAAAATAGAATTTTGTCATACAGGCTGGTTGGTAATTGATAGTACAAGCGGAAAATTGGTGATTCTACTCGAAAAAAGAAGTCGAAAATATAGAATAAAAATTTGTCTTTCGAGACTTTATTCTCGAGAAAATCGACTTTGAATTTTTGATCGGTATGCGTGCAACGCGTGCAACATATTGGAAGGGTTTATCAACATAACGTCAATCGAAACACAATCTACAATAAAATCCGTTATAACGAAACGTGATAAAGTGCACGCGTACCGAGCGAAAATTCAAAGTCGATTTTCTCGAAAACAAAGCCTCAAATGAAAAATTTGTATATTTTCGACTTCTTTTTTTTACCAGTTACCAACCACCCTGTATATCCAACAGCTCACTTTTTCTTTGTAAATATTATTAATAATTTTATGAATTTTTTATATTTCCATCCTTCATACAAGTGACAATGAATCATAAAAGTTTCATAGAAATCACAAAGATTAGGGGATAAGTATACCACTATATTTTCATATATGTATATGTATGTATATTCCCAAATTACATGATAGAATATGAATAATATTGAACAAAATATAATCAACTACAGTACCATGGAAATACAACAGATTACAATTTTCTACCTGTCACCGATTCATCGTCATCTCCTTTCATTCTTTTGACATATGTAAAAACAAATTAACCCGTCTGATATAACCATACCTCGCTCTTTGAATACAAAAATCTATTCAAATAAAATAAAGGGGAAGAAAATAAGAATAAATATAATTACTCAGGCATAATCTTCTCGAGGTATAATTATTCAGTTACAAATGATTCTTCGTTAACACACTAAATTGTACACTACTTCTTTTCCCGATGGCTGAAGCTAATCGTCGATGTTTATAAGGTACGAATTTTGTTAACGGCGCCATCGGGATCTTTATTGAGAAATTAAAATATTACAATTACCATCACTAAGCTCAGCGTCCACAATACACTATGTTTTTCAAGTTTAAGTGAACCATTGACGATAACTACATCAGATCCGGACCAATACTCAGTGCCAACCTCATCCAGGCATTGGAACTCGCAACATCGGCGTCCAACGCGGAATTTCTTGCAGTTCTGTAATAAAAAGAAATCGATTAATTGTACGGATCAATCGTCACTAGACTACTCGAAAATCCAGGTCATTCAAAGAATGAAAGAAGAAAGAATTGCTGCAATTCCACCATTGCTCTTGCAAAACTAGTATTTGAGAACCATTGGTCAAATATATTATAACACTAAACGTACATTTCGGGAAGAATAATTTGTGCTATGAAACAAAATACGATAAAGTTCAAAGGTTACATCGATTTTCAAAATTTTATAAATTCAGGTGTATGGCAGTATCAGTCAGCTCTTTTTCTGTCCCCAAGCGGCAAAATTCATTCCGACTTGTATTTTATGTATTTTACAGAAGTAAGCCTTCATTCATCTCCCATTCCATCCACCAACATGCTCTCGACGTATTATCATCTAAGTAAAATATTGATGTTGAGTCAGACATCCAACTGAATAATCTTTTCGGTCTTACTACAAGGCATTTAAAACCAGGGCTTGTGCTTATACGTTAGATGTGTAATACTTGGCATGAAATCTGCTTATATTAATATTAAATTTATGCATAGTAGGATGTTGGACCATTGTCGAAATGAAATTACAATACACACAGTTTCACCGTGGAAAAGTGGATCTTTCTAGCATGTCTACGCAAATGAAGGTTGGAGGGGGGAGGGGGGCGGGGAGAACTGTACATGCGCCAAACACCTTTACGTTCGTAATTTTTCACACAAATTTACAACTGTAGGGAAAAAATTATCTCTGACGTTTCAGATGTTAGAAATTGACAATATCGCATAACGGAATGCTGTGTTCCAGATATTCTATTTTTGTTACGAAAATGGTACAAACGAAGTCCACTTAAGAATAGTACAACAAAATCGGTTGAGGTTAGGTTATCATGCAGATATCGCGGCTTTTGCTTTGGAAAGCACTGCCAGTCTCGTCGCCAGTCTCCCTTGTAAACGAGAGAAAGATATTGTAATTGGTCGGGATTAACATAAAACTCGTCGCATGCGATCAGATGGCCTGAATGTTTAATAAACGAGAGTAGAGTGCGTGCTACGTGGTTCTAACAGTTTAGGCGGAAGCTAATTATTGTAACCGGAGCCGAGATATGTAGCGATATTACTTTCCTCGATAAAGCGTATAAGGTGAGGAGAGAATCGCGATAAGGTAGAACAAGAGACAGGAATTCTTTACGTAAAGCAGATCTGTCAACTAGATAGAGATCCTACAGCTATAACTACAGTGAATCCGTACTCTGGCGAATTGTCGTTTCACAAATAAAGCTTCTGAAAAACGGAATTCATACAATATAACTGCTGTTGTAAGAATCTACATATCTGATTTTGCTGCCGTATTTGTCAGAACGTTTGTTTATCAAAAAAACGCATCCTCTGTAATCCTCTGTAGTTTAACAAGGCACAGTTAATAAAAGAGATAGAGCGTTAAACGGTGACGATTTAATCACAGTTAAATAGATATTGGTCTCTTTAGTTAAAATGCCCTATGATTTATTTGCATCATTTTTTTTCATGCAATTTAAAATATTTAAATAAACAATATTTACCAAATATTCAAATATTTAAAGAAACAGTAGTCCATACAATATAATTTTATTTGATGGTTATTTGATATTTAATATTTTGGTTTACATACAAAATTGAAATTATACTTTGCTTTAGGACAAAAATTCTAATTGCATTCCTAACATATACCAATAATTATTGATGAAAATAGAAAGAACTGCAGGACTAGGAAGATTACTTAGCATCTTATATAGCCTGTCAAGGCTCGAACGTTTTATCTTCCTGTAGATTTTCTTTGCTTTTAGACTTTCCTTCCATTTCTCTGAATTGGTATCTTCTGTACACTATTTATAAAAGAAGAATAAATTACATGTTGCATCCAAGTTACCAATCCAAATAATTTTAAGTAAGAAAAGAGATCTAATGCAGCAGTTTCAACTTAAATATAGATCCGACGATTATTTACGAACAAATAGTATAAATCTTTTAGCAATATGAAATTCGCAATATTTATTCAAATATTTATATTTATAGTACGCCATTAGCAAAGAAGACATGTTTGCGTGCGTTATCGATTTTACGCTTTTGCCACGCAAACGTGGAAATTGCGATTCAAAATTGAATTTGCACTGGAAACGGTTGACGTTACGACATTAATAACATATTTCAAAAACACTGATGATATCATACGGAATCAGAGAGATTCTATGAGAAGTTAAACGCATAATCATCCTATTGTAAATAACAGGAAAAGAAAGTACACAAGGAATAATACAGAATCATCCTATCATCCTATCCTATTATACAGGATTGCTTTGATTCGAGCTCAAACATAGGGAAATCTGAAAGAATTTTTCGCAGAATTTCCTTCCCCTTTGAATTGGGTTTTATACAGAACGACTTTAACCTTTTCAAGGAAATACCTATAGAGTGTGACGATCTATGATTTTAAATAGAGAGGTATATCTGAAAAGAGGTGGATGTAAAACGTAGCATATAAAACGTAGATCAAATCTTTATTCAAGGATTTTTTCTCTTCGCAGAGAATCAGGTTTTCAAGAACGATCGAATATGTATGCACTTGATTTACACGTGAAGTTGTCATTAAAAATATTGTTGCGTTTAAAAAGATAAATATTGATTTAAATTTAATGAAATTGTTAGTCCAATTGTTTTAAGGTTAAAGATATGTAGGCGTCACATATATATATTGAAAACCTGGGAGCGGCATTAATTAACAAACCTAGTCACGCGCACACGTACTTTAAAACCATGCTTGAAAATCGATATTCCCTGAAACAATGCATCGTTCTGCGCTTCCAATTTATTTTCGCACGAAGAATCAGTCCATTCATCGTTGCCGTCACCATCGCTACTGTAATCTATATTACTCGAATAAATTCTATATCTTGATTGGAAAATCGCATATTTTAACGAACTTTCTGTGTGTTTTTTTTTTTTTTTTTTTTTTTAATGATTTTAATTGGCAATTTCCGAAATTGAACTACAGCTTGAGAATAAACCGATAATATTTGAGGGTATATATGGATACATCATGTTTTTGATGGGTTTTGTAGTAAAATAATTGTAGAAAAAGCAAACTTTTTAAGAAAAAATTACCATATTCGAGTAATAAATTATAGAAAATTACCAATGTAAATTAAAACTTAAAAAGAAGAATCTATTACACGTAATAAAGAGAAGGACTTGTTCACGAACGGTAATTCAACAAATACAGTCGTTGCAGAAACATAGTTTTACAAGGGAGAAGAATCTCTCTAGGAACTCGACGATGTCACGTCAAGCGAAAATTCAATAAAGTGATTACTAACCGTATTACCAGCGGCAATCGTGTTAGGGCAATTCGTAAATAAGTTAGTCGTCTATTTGGAGAAATGTCGCTGGCAATATCGTCACATTTTAATCACGTCAGCGCTATCAATTGGTCTTGGAAGAAAGTTTTCCATTATGTACTTTTGCCCACGGCGTCCTTCCAACAAATGAATCCGAGTTTTGAATCGCATTCTCTTATTCACTCACGAATTTGTAACGGTGTTTCTTCAAACTTTAAACGATTGTAATGAATGCCTTTGCGTACAAAGACTGATACCTGGTTTGACTAGAAGCTTCAGCTAATTAGTGCCCCAGTTAATTTGGATGTTCACTACCACGCCACTTAAGAAGTGGCTTCGTGTCCGAGCGGATTTCCCCCACGTAAAAAAAAAAAAGAAAAAGAAAAAGGGGGGAAAAAAGAAAAAGAGAAAGAAAAAAAAGAAAAAGAGAAAGAAAAAGAAAAAGAAAAAGAAAAAAAATAGTTAATTTGGATGTTATAAAATGTTATATAACCAAGAACTTATCTTCTACTTGGTAGTCGCATAAGAGAAGACCGAGCCATTGAATCGCTCAAATAGATTAGCTGATTCGCTTAACGTATTTTTACTTCCGATGACGTAAACAAGAGCAGAAAGTACACAAGTAATAATACAGAAATGTCAAATGTACAGAGGAATAGATTTCGTTAAATCATTAGCACGTAACATTTCCTTATAATTCTATTTGTGTATAGCAAAATAGCTTGTGTGCTTTCATGAATTATAATTGATATTTAGAAGCTTTCATGTAGGTAGATATATAACTCGTGTTATTTAGTAATTTAACAATACATCATGACAACATATCATTTTCGTTTCTTCGTTTATCTCGTTATGCGCGTAAACGAATGTGTAAATAAAGACATATAATCAACGATAACATGTAGTGGCAAGCATGATAATTATCGACAAAGGAGAATATTGGTGAAATGATTGTGGGTGATTTCACTCGGTGTATCGGTAAATAAACTTTGATAGACATTGCCGGTGAATTCGCTGTCGGTGAAATCGTGTCGATGAAATAATTGTCAGTGATTTAAAGATAACCCAATTTATTGATCTCCCCTTCATAGAGTTGTACGTCTCTCTATAAAACATATTCTACCTGGAAGGGCTGAAACATTTAGCTTAGTCACACTAAACTGGACTGGACTGCAAGTAAGAAGATTGAAATGCAAAATTCACGTATGAGATGGAAAGTTCGATAAGGCGATTATGTATATTAACCCGAAAGAAAGCTCATGGCTTTGCAACGCGTTACACGCAACACGGAATTTCCCTCGCTGAAATAATCCTATTACAACGATACGATTTTCCTTAACAGATCTCGCAATGTAATTCTCCCTCTACAACTTTTTATTAGGTTGGAAACACGAGAGTTTCGAAGCTCTGCAAAGTCTCGCGAATCCAGAAGTCGAGTTTCAACGTATTTTCGCTTCTTATTTTATAGCTGTTAATAGTTGTTATCTCACTCTGCACGTACATCAAACGAGTACTTATGTAAATCCAAAGGAAACGGAAACAACCGAGAATAATTGAGGATAATTCGAATACGTACCGATTAGTAAAGTGTTTCGCAAAGAAAAAAAAGAAGGAAAATTGTATCGCAGAAATAGGGGAAAAACGGTGGCGTACATCAAGCAATCTTTATGGCTGTAATACATTTATTATTCATTTATGTTCATTTTCTATCGCGTAACAGACGTTGAAATAACTGGCAGAACGAGCATATAAATCTTGTATCGCTCGACCTGACTTCTCCCGATGGAAAAATATTCACCAGCCTGGGATCGTGCATCGCTAATAACTTCGTTCTACTTTTCGAACGCGTTTCCATCCATACAGAAAAGCAAGAAGGCAAACCCTATCGCACAGTCATGAAGAGATGCAAAAGCAAGAAACCAACCAACGACATGCCGATCGACATGGTGGAATCAGTCCTACAAAAGCTATTCACCATGGGACACGGACCCTCCCATTACGAGGGCCGCGAAGAGGCAGAGACCGAAGAAGAAGAAGACATCAGCTTCAGCGTCGTCATCGGTGAAGGCGATGTCGTCGATGCCGCCGGAAGAATGAACACCAAGAAGGCTGCAGGAGTCGATGGAAGACTCCTGGTCTGCTGGAAGCAGGAGCTGGAAGCAAGCTAGAACCAGACTGCTGGAAGACGGCCAGAGTAATACTGCTAAGGAAGCCGGGAAAGGATCCCAGTCTCCCTAACGCGTACCGGCCGATAAGCATACTCCCAGCCATGAGCAAGATCTGGGAAACATGCTTTAAGAAGATCATCGAGAGACGCATCGGAACGGAACCGTTCCATCGGAGGCAGTATGGGTTCAGAAAGAAGAATTAGCTTAGCGAATACCGATAAGAACAGGAAGAAGCTGAAACGGGCACAACGAACGGCCCTGTGCATAACAACGACGGCATACCGTACCGTCTCCTATGCGGCACTTTGCGTGTTGACCGGGAATCTCCCGATCTACATAAAGATAAAGATGCTCGGAGAGACTTACGAGAGGAACAAGATCCATAAGACCAGGATCGGCGCGGATGACGGCAACGAGCTGAAGGAGGAACTGCAGGCGCAAGGAAATTAATGCCGAGTGCGCTGCTATTTACCAAAAAGAAGATGGACATCGATCATCACAACATGCAGCTGTTAACCGGGCATGGGAGTGTGGCGGCACTTGACAAGCCAAATACCACCACTCGACACTAACTAGTGTCGGACGACGGCAGCGACATCTACAGCCCCCAGTGACAATTACAGCGGACCAGGCCCAACTACTACAACTATCACGCACGTCCAATAAATATATAACGCACACACGGCCACCTCTAGGGGTTTGGAAACAAGGAATTTTGGTGTCTATAGAAAGAGGATTGGCAAGAGCAGCGACAGCAACTGTCTCGACTGTGGAGACCTTAACGACGATGCAGAGCACGCCCTCTTCACGTGCCCGAAGTGAACGGACAGAAGGATTGAGCTGGAGGACGCTCTTGGCGAGAAGATATACGTGGACAATCTGATCGCCACGGTGACCGCCAAGAACGAGAGCTGGGATAAATTCAGGCAATTTCGCAAGACCGTCATGTCTCACAGGAGGGTGACAGCGAAGGTCTTGAAGGAGGCAAGGAGGAGAACGAGAGCAACAACAACTACTCGGAGCAGTGAAGGCAGAGATACAAGACAACAGAGAACCACAGAAGGAGATCAGACCAGTATTCTGAACTAGCTGAGAAGATGACGAGAGCAATATAGAATATACCTCACTCGAACGATGGCGGCAAGCAGAACGGACACGTGCACGTCGCTCCGTAGGCATAACCGAAATATCTGGGTTAATTAAAGAATTCGGGCCGAAAAGTGCACGAAAGTGAAGTTTCTAGTGCTCCGGAATGAGTGAGAATACAAGGAATAGTGGAGCTCGCTGGTATAATAGCGAGAGAAACGATAGAAAGTGCTGTGTGTGAAAAGTGTGGTTAGGGGCAGAGCGGAGGCCATCTTGGGTCGAGCGACCGATGCGCCACCGTGCTGCTACCTGTGTAACCAAGGAGTGGTGGAGAGCGCCTCCGTGGAGGGCCAGTTAAAACTCCCCGCGTCGAACAGTGACAGTGACATTGCGAGTTTTAGGAATAATCCGGACATCAGTCTTACGATTGGCGACTTTACGACGACATCGGCAAGTTTATTAGGATACGAATCGCATACACTCGGAAGGACACAGTGTGATTATACGACGACCGGCTACGTCGAAGGACATCCATTTCGTATATGCATATAAATATATATGTATATATAACATACAAAATAGAATATGGACAAGTACTATAAGGTAAGTAAACTTACGACTCAGGGGGTTTCGGAGCTTCCAGGCCCCGTCGGGGATTCGAGTAGCGTCCCAGGCTCGACCCGACGGTCACCCAACGACTGGACGAACGGCGAGGGGAAGGTCGATCCCAGGGTCTCCCCTCGTTCGGTAAACACGATCGGGGACCAAGAAACACCTGCAGTTGTCACAAAGGATAAGAGGTGCATGAAAACCACAAGAAGATACCTCGAATTTGATGAAGACATCGCGGGAATCATCGAGGATGTCGAGATGCCAATGCAGGCATTCAAGGAAAAGACACCACCCACCGAAAAGGCGACCCGAATCGCCAAGGAAAAAATCTTGAAAGGTGACAAGATCACCAGATATATGAGGAAGTCCACAGTGGAGGAGGGCGCGTGCAAGACAACGAGAAGCCCGGCCAGGAGCCAGCCGATGGCAACGAGGGACGAAGCAGCCAGCACCTCGGAGCTAGACACACCGGCGGAAATGTCGGACAGCGGCAGCGAAGCGGCGGCACCAAGGGAATGTCTCAGGAGGAAGGCCATGGCGAACAGAGCAACGGCCGAGACCAAATGCAATAACGAGGACAGTATCGTCATCAAAATGAGCGAATGGAAGGCGATGACGGAAATCATCACAGAAGTCTTCCGCGAAATCCAATGCATAGGTAGCAGACTCTACCTCATGAGCAAGAAGGATACCGACATCAAGAAAAGGAGGGACGCTATCAGTAAAAAAGCGATCAAGCTCCACTCGATGTTGGACGAGATGAGGCTCAAGAGGAACGCTAGGATAGTCACGGCCACCAGGATGACCACCCCTCCGGGGAGGAGTGAGGAGAAGGAAGGAAAAAGGAAGGAGATATCACCCGTCGAGGGGAAAGGCGACACCAAGAGGAAGAGACCGACGACCGTGGAGGCCTCCTACGCAGGAGCCTGTGCCGGCAACAGCTCGGCAAAAGCGACTACGGACTGCACGGACAGCGACGTAAAGGAGGACTGGATCCCTGTCCGCGGAAGAAGAGGAAAAAGAACGGACACCCCGACGGTGGTCAGGAAGGCGAACGCAGGAAGGGCGGCATTGGACAAGCCAAAGAGGCCGGAGGGACCGAAGAGGGTACGTAACAGACCCGAAGCCATCCTCGTCAAAGTAGGACAAGACAAGGACTGGATCCAGGTCTACAAAGACTTGATGGGGGCAAGGGAGACCCTAAAAGAGAGCTGCGGAATTAGAAGGACCAGAACAGGAGACATTCTGATCGAGCTGAAAGCAGGTAGCAACGCCAAAAAGACCGCGGCGGATATGAACACGGCGCTAAGAGGCAAGGTGAGAGCGCTACCAATGCGCGACAAGACCTCCGTGGAGATCAGGGATATAGACCCGCTCGTAGGCAAGGAAGAAATAGCCAGGGAGATAGTAATGCAACTGTGCATAAGCGACATCACCGAGGTCGAAGTAAAAACCCTAAGAATGGCGCCGTGGGGCACCCAATCGGCAATAGTGACGATGCCGAAAGCCTATCTGGCCAAAGAGCGGGCGAGCCGGAAGATCAGAACCGGCTTGACGATAGCCTCGATAAAGGCTCTACCCAATGTGGTAAAGTGCTTCAGATGTCACATGTTCGGGCATATCGCGAACAAATGCACGGCGTTAAGCCCTGGAAAGGAGATTTGCAGGAAGTGTGGAGCCAAAGACCACACGATAGCTGCCTGCATCAACGCACCCTGCTGCTCCATCTGCAGCAAGGAGAAAGGAGTGAAATTTGACCACGTAACCGGATCCCTGTCTTGTCCAGAATATAGAAGGCGGTTGAAAGCGAATAAATGAGGATACTGCAGATAAACCTCAACAGATGCAAGCTGGCGCAGGACATGATGCACCAAAGCGCGATCGAACTTAGGCCGGATTTAATAATAATATTCGAGCCGAACAGGCAGCTACCGCACTGGTTTAATGACACCAAAGGAGACGCCTCGATATGGGTCACACTCCTCAATGGCAAACTGCCTGATGAAACAACAGAGGTCAAGAGCGACGGGATAGTGGACGTACGCGTCGGCGACGTCTTCTGCTTCAGCGGATACTGTTCGCCCAACATAAGTAAACTAGCATACTCCAAGTACATAGACACGCTGTCAACTATGACCAAGAGCGTTGCGAGAAGACACGACAAGGTCGTCGTGGCCGGAGACTTCAACGCAAAGTCAACCTGTTGGGGAGGATCGACCACAGACAAGAGAGGGAGAGTCTTAATGGAGGCACTAAGCGGCCACCGGGTGTATCCAGTGAGGCTCAAGGAAAAGTACACCTTCTTCATGAACGGGAAGACGAGCTTCCCCGACATAATAAGCGTATCAAACAAGGTCAGCGAGATACACGCCGGAAGCGCGGTCTTGGACAAATACTCGGCCTCGGATCATCTGTACGTGCTCCACAGGTTTAAGGCGAGGAAGACCCGGACCGTATCGAAGTTCTACAGGTACGTGACCAAGGACATGTCGCCGGAGGAATTCCTGAGCAGATTCGACGACACATTGAAGAAGGAGGACCTCAACGCGGCTATCGGAGCGGATGGGGCCGAGCCCTTGCAAAAGAGCATCGAAGGTACGTGCGAAGGGATGCTAAGGAAGTCGTACTGTGCGACGAGCCGCAAGTACGCGAACTACTGGTGGAACCCGACGATCGCGGAACTTAGAGCGCAGACGCACAAAGCGCTCAGGAAGGTGACGAGAGAAAGGAAGAAGAATGCCGGCAACACCGAGCCCCTCGTCAACGCATACAAGGAGATCCGAAGGCAGTTAAAAAAGGAGATCGCCCGCAGCAAAAAAACAGCTTGGGCAGAATACTGCAAGATACTGGAGAGCGACTCTTGGGGCAAACCCTATCGCACGGTCATGAAGAGATGTAAAAGCAAGGGACCATGCCGATCGACATGGTGAAGGCAGTCCTACAGAGGCTATTCACCTTGGGACACGGACCCCCCCGTCATGAGGGCCGCGAAGAGGCAGAGACCGAAGAAGAAGGAGATATCAGCCTCAGCGTCGCCATCGGCGAAGGCGATGTCGTCGATGCCGCCGGAAGAATGAACTCCAAGAAGGCTGCAGGAGTCGATGGCGTGCCGGGCGAGATCGTGAAGCTGATAGCGAGTCGCAGGAGCGAGCTCGTGACAAGGTCGTTCAACGGCATCACCAAATCAGGAAGGATCCCAGACTGCTGGAAGACGGCCAGAGTAATACTGCTAAGGAAACCGGGGAAGGATCCCAGTCTCCCTAACGCGTACCGGCGATAAGCATACTCCCAACCATGAGCAAGATCTGGGAAAAATGCTTTAAGAAGATCATCGAGAGATGCATCGGAATGGACCCGTTCCATCGGAGGCAATATGGCTTCAGAAAGAAGAGGAGTACGGTAGATGCCATCACGCAGGTGATGAAGTTTGCCAACATCTGCAAACAGAAGAAGGTAATATGCGTGATGATCACCCTGGACATTAGCAATGCCTTCAATTCGCTCAGCTGGAAGAGCATACACGAGGAATTTGACAAGAGGAAGCTGCCATGGAAGGTCAAAAGGCTAATCGGCAGTTACCTAGCTGGAAGGAAGATCATCGTGAGCAACCAGCACGGCACGGTGGAGCACGAGGTGGCAGCGGGAGTTCCGCAGGGATCCATCCTCGGACCATTCCTGTGGAACTTGGTATACGACCGGTTGCTCGAGAGACTCGACAACGTGCCAATGGTCAGAGCAACCGCCTTCGCGGATGATCTGGCCATCACATGTTCCGTCGGGAGGAACGAAGAGGCCTCCGCCAAGGTCAACACGATGCTAAGGATCGCCAACGATTGGTGCACGAGTGTCGGGCTCACTCTGGCGAGAGAAAAGACGGAAGTCTTCCTCATCACAAGTTTGCGAGTGCCGAGAGTGGTGAAACTCAGGTTGGGCTCCTCGGACATTGAAACGGTCGATCGCATCAGGTATCTCGGAGTCGTCATCGACTCCAGTCGGAGGTTCGGTGCGCATATCGAGATGGTGTGTAATAGAGCCGACAAGTTAATAGGAGCCCTTAGGGGAATACTACCCAACATCAACGGGCCGCCCAGCTTGGCTCGTAGGCTCTACTACAATGTGTGGGAGTCCATCGTAACTTACGGAGCACCGGTGTGGGCTAGAGCAGCGAATACCGATAAGAACAGGAAAAAGCCGAAACGAGCACAACGAACGGCCCTGTGCATAACAACGACGGCATACCGTACCGTCTCCCACGCGGCACTTTGCGTGTTGACCGGGAATCTCCCGATTTACATAAAGATTAAGATGCTCGGAGAGACCTATGAGAGGAACAAGATCCATGGGTCCAGGATTAGCATGGATGACGGCTGCAAGCTGAAGGAGGAACTGGAGGCGATTCGTAAGAAGGCCCAAGAGGACTGGCAGAAGGAGTGGAACAACTACAAAAAGGAGAATATCACAAAGAAATTAATACCGAGTGCGCTGCTATTTACCAAAAAGAAGATGGACATCGATCACCACACCATGCAGCTGCTAACCGGGCATGGGAGCTTCGGTGTCTATAGGAAAAGGATTGGCAAGGACAGCGACAGCAACTGTCTCGACTGTGGAGACCCGAACGACGATGCAGAGCACGCCCTCTTCGCGTGCCCGAAATGGACAGACAGAAGAATCGAGCTGGAGAACGCTCTGGGCGGGAAGATAGACGTGGGCAATCTGATCGCCACGGTGACTGCCAAGAACGAGAGCTGGAATAAATACAGGCAATTCTGCAAGTCCGTCATGTGTCACAGGAGGGTGAGAGCGAGGGCCTGGGAAGAGGCAAGGAGGAGAACGAGCGAAACAACAACTACGCGGAGCAATGAGGGCAAGAATACGAAACAACGAAAAACCGCAGAAGGAGATTAGCCCAGTATTCTGAACTGGCTGAGAGGACGACATGAGCAGTAACTGCCCGAAGAAGTAGATACAACGGGTCACGAAAGGACAACCCTGATGACTGCCGACAGGTTTTACCGGGGTTGTCTGCCCTCAAAGCGGAGGAAGAAGGAGGAGGGGTTTTTAGTGGGTATGGCAACGACATCCGACCGACTCCCACATAACCCAGTGATGCGGGTCACTGGGCATGCGTAATAGCATTTTCCCCTCCCCACGCAAAAAAAAAAGAAAATACAGAATATACAGAATAACTGCCCGAAGAAGAAGATACAACGGGGCATGAAAGGACAACCTGATGACTGCCGACAGGTTTTGTTGTCTGGGGTTGTCTGTCCTCAAAGCAAAGGAAAAAGGAGGAGGGGTTTTTAGTGGGTATGGCAACAACATCCGCCCGAGTCGCACATAACCCAGTGATCCGCATCACTCGATATGCGTAACAGCATTTTCCCCTCCTCAATTTTTCTTTTTTCAGTCTAAATCGAATCCAGGAAGAAGAACTTTCATCCAATTACATACTTCATTAATTCATGAATTATATTCGTTACCGTACGTACAAAAAGAATGTTGACTGATATAAAAATTCAAAGGATAGAACTTCTAAGCTCGCGATTGGAAACAGATTCAGTTCAATGGTTTAATTTGCCATTTAATTGAATTCTCTGGCAATTTCAGCGAACTGTGGGCTTTAAAAGTGTCCCGCATTCAAACGCAAGACTTCTCCTCCACCTTTCCCTTTCTTTCAATTCCAACCTCAAGTAATTGACCTATTAATTCGACGATATATTTACATGCTCGCAAGAGATTCAAACAACTTCGTTGCGTTAAAATCGCAATTATAACCAACACGAATGTCTCAATCAATGTGCAGCTCGAAACAAATAAAAGATAATTAACTTTTCGATATAACGATTGATATGTTTGATGAAGAAAAGTTTATGAATTTTTAAAAACGTCTCCTAGTACATTTAGCATTTTTATGATAAAAACTTAGAACACACGCGCACACATATACTATTCCACGAAATGATTTACACAGCTATGAGTCTGTAATCCTATCATATTATAAAGGGATGAACGAACTTTTCCTAATAAATATAACTTTATACAAAATCTCGTTTAAAAAAATTAGTTTTTTATTCTCATTAAATTAATTTAATATCAGAATATATAATTTTAGTCGTTATCAAAATTTTATGTCAAATGCGTTCATAGATACATATATAAATAAATGTCTAATCCTATGTATTTATTTCAACTGAAATCTTAACTTAAATATTTATTAACAATATTCTGACGAATATGCAATGAAAGATAAAAACAACTTTATTTTTCTTAGAGAAAGTCTCATGCTTCTTACTCATTTTATGTTTCTCGTTGTCAGTGCGTAACTACTTATCAGCCGCATGAATGCTAAGTTTTACTACTGAGAAACGAAGAGACATATAGATGCAAATATACGCTACCTCGCGTGAAAAAACATCAGATACATTAACCAGAAGGAATATCCGATACATATAAAATTCATAGCGTAGTTATTTATACATACAGACGGAATATTTCTCTCTGTATGAAATATTCTTTCTTCTGAATTCTTATTATAAATGTATGTCCATTTCCTACCTTAAAATGTCTCTCCTTTGAAAAACTCCATTTAAATATAACGATTAACAAAATATTACCAATAAAACTATTAAAACGAGATGCTGAAAGAACCTTTTAATGAAGTACAAATGATTATTTCAACTTTAATTCTGTTAAATTTGAATTGAATCATTTATAAACCGAACAGGTGTATAAAATTTTATTGCGTAAAAATCGTGAAGCTGAAAATTAGGAACGAATAACGAATGAGTAACCTAGTTTCATTAAAAGGTACGTGTACGCCGATCCGCGTAACAACTTCGACACTCCAATTATTATAAAGCATGTATCCTTCAGAGATTTTTTGCGCGAACGCAAGATACCTTTTACACGTGCAACTGAATAAGTGGAACGTGATTTTCAATATTTCTTCTTGTAGAACTTGTAACAACGTAACTGTTTCACGAATATTTTCCCTGACACTTTTACAACGATGCGTAAAAATCTCCTTTTCTAATTAATAATTTCAGCATTTCTCTGAACAGTTTCGTTGCGATTAAAAAATATACAAAGCTTACGACGTGCTTGTTTAAAAATATTTATATGGAACAAGATTTCGAATTTGTCACATCAATCGCGATCTCAGCAGGTGTAAATTAATTCGTTCTAATGAACGAATAAATTGAACGGCTCGTGACAAAAATTATCCCTGTCCATGTTTGTCTTTCTAAAACTAATTCAAGGCGAGTTAAATGAATCGCTGTGTACCCTATTCGCGCAGCATGTGTTTTAACGACCAGCATGCAAGCGTTAACGGTATACTTTAGTTTCTCATGGTTGTGTTAAGCTGGTTGCTCTTAGAATGAGCATATACTTACAAAAGGAGGTGAACAGAAGATAGCCCGGCACCATTTTGGCTCCGAATGGTAACAGAAGCAGAGGTTGCAAACCGATGGTCCCGGCACATACATCATTCCATGCGAGACAACTTCTCCTTCGAAATCAGTACAGTGTTTTCCTAAAGCCGCTGAAAACGATTACCAGCGTCAATATCTTTGCCACTCGACAATCGTACGCGCAGTTACGCTAACCGTTTTAACGCCACGCAGCGTGATCGCTCTATTCGCGTACCGTGGTAAATTGTGCCACGATGTATGGTCACGATCATTAATTCGCAACGCGCTCAAGCGTGCTCGTCGCGAGTCATATCAGAGTTTCCTCTCGTAATTACTTGTTTTTCAAATAATCATAAACCAAATAAAAAAAAAAAAAATATCAATATAAAAAATTACCTCTTGAATCGGAAAACCAAATCCTGCATTATAGAATGTTATCACGCAAACGAAACGCAGAGCATAAATATTTCGCAAACTTTTGAGTGTTTGTTGTAACGCTTCCAGTATAACCGATGAAATGAAGCGCGAGCACGTCGAACGGTATATTTCGATGAAAAAAACAGGATGAAAAAGGGCAGCGCGATCGCGTCGATCGGTACTCCTCGCAAATAAATAAACGAAGCGCTATCGCGCTGCATATAACATTACGAAAACGACCGTACCAGGAAATTTTTGTTCAACGGATCCGCATTGCGGCTATCACGATGCTTCTTCGTTGCATCGATGCTTCATCGATGAGATTAAAGCACCGTTGAAATAGGTTATTCGATTTCTTACATGGGGAAAAAGTTTTTATATCGTGTTTGCTGTTTTACTTCGCGAGTGTGCTTTACAGTATACGTTAAAACTCCAAGTCGAGCTATCCGAGTTAAAGTCTCTTGAAACTTAAAACGGCACTTAAAGGATATAGGTATAATAGAAGGTTCGTTTAAAATTCAAAAGTGTATATACGTACATATACATTTGAATAAAAATAGCGGATAATCTCAAGTAAAAAAGTAGGTTCGTGCTAGTAAAATGGTTTCAAAATACTTGTCAAAAGTCAAACGACTTGACTAATTAAGAATGGATGTAAGAGATTGAAAGCAAAGGGCATCTAAGAGTATGAATTAAGTAACAAACTCACGGTGACAAAGAGGTTTTCACTCGCTCGAATTCAAATAAATCGGTTAATTTGAACGAAACTTTAGGTGCACGAGAAGCGACACGCGTCCTCAAGGACTACGAAGGTTCTACTCGAACGAATGAAAACTTTTCTCTGGCCCGGTGTGTATACACAAGACGTGCGAATTTAAAGTGCAGATTGTATTAATTGAAATAATTGGTTGGTTTGATCAAATTAATCGTTTTAAGCTAAAATGACGAAGGTCATCCAAGCAATTGATGTCCACTGTAATTATTTGTTAATCGCGCGTGGAATCGGAACGATTCGACCTCGTTCCAACGCGAATCGTTACTAAGGCAGAGACGGTAATTAATAATTGTCGCGTCATTTGTTCGATCGTGTTCACAAATTCAAATACGGCTGAGTGGCGGAAACCATTTATAACACGTCCCGTACCACGTAGGTCGTATACATATCTCAGGATGAATTTTTCGTACTTTGCCGCATATATTCTCCATGTTAGACATACCATAAAATATTTCGCGTATTCCTGTCTAATGTCAGGAATTCTCTTTCCATAGGTCTGCGTTTTCCATATTATCTATTTTGCTTATCAGTAAACATTCTTACAATTTGTGATTAATACTGTACGTACAGGAACGTTAAGTTTTTGACGTTGTAATATTTCACATGAAATAATAATGGCTGTATATCGACTAACTTATTAATTAATTAAATTCGTGTATATCAAGTTTCCTATCATTTAATACTTTCGTGTAACTACAGAGATTTGATACTATGAAATGAAATATAAAACTTGGTAAAAAAACGCGCTTCGTTAGGAAATGAGGGTAATGATGCAAATATTTTTTGTAGCCATTATATAGAATTTCGATGGTATAATTAATCAGTATCAACTTACCAGCCCCTAACGGGAAGAAAGTGACGAAAATAACCTGCAAGCAGATGAGCATTGCAAGTATTTCCGAGTACAAATTCTTCATGGTTGTAAAAAATCAAGAAATGTTGTCGCTGTAGAATAGGTGAAAATCAGGTGTTTCAATATCTGCTGTGCGGGCACTGGAGTGCGTAGGCCAGAAATATCTGCGACAAAAATCAGAATACATTTGTTTTCACATGATTGGATCAATATTGTGTAGGACTAAGCTGATTGAACCTAACACGGGATAATTGTCCAACTTACGACCTTAACAAGCCCGCTTGATTCCCTATAAGTGCTTGAAATTGACGCTTGTATTCTTTCCAGATTAACAAGCTTTACCCCCCCCCCCCTCCCTCTCTATTTCCTTAGATCGAGTTAGACTGCCACAACATATTATCTTTCTTCTTTTCTTTTCTTTTCTTTCGATCTTTTAAAATCTTTTAAAGCCTTAGATCGCTAATTATTATAGTGTATACATTCAATTACTCTGTAAGTCGTAAGTACATGTTTTACGTTATTTTTCATTTTCCAGCTAAATTCCATAAAAACAAGAAATATACTTCCAACGTGTTTTCACATGTCTCTAGCAAAGATCTCAAAAACAAGTTGCGGCGCAATTTAAAACGACAAATAGCACCGTGTGTCTCGTTGTGGCAACGCACGCTTCGTCAGCTTTTTAAAAGCGCTCTCTGTCTGCTGTTTTCTCTCTTCACCGCCTATTCGTTTTTTCTTAACGAGTGAACCCGTTTTTACGAGGACGGGAGCACAGAAATGACGTACTGGCAATTCTGTTTCGTGATGACACAAGCAGCCCGGTTTCAGTGAATTAAACCTGGCCCCAAGCTTCCAATTATCTCTCCCTTCCTTTCCTTTATTTTTCCCTCCTATATCGTTTGAGGTTTGAGGTTTTCTAAATTTCCATTACAATCAACTATGGCTTTTCTCTATTTTATATGTTAGCCGATGATTCATGGCAAAAGCGTCGGCTGTAAAAATATTTGGAGTTGCAACAGCAACAAGTGTGTTTTTTCAAACAGAAAATATTGGAAGCGTACTCGTTGGCAAAACAGTTCACGGATAGTTCGTCCTCTGCTTGTTATTTGTTTCAATACCGTTAGCAAATAAATTCATGGAACATAGTGGTATCGCATAAATTGAAAATAAAAGCTTTGCGTATACTTGGGAGTTGAACTTTGGCTATTATACGTATGTTATATATATATATAGAAGATTGCTTAGAATTTGGAGCTTAATAACATATCTCAAAATCATTGACATTAAAAAAGGTGAACCTTACTTACCAAATTTCCTTCCGTCAAATGATACATAAAAGTTGAAAAAAATAATATACATAGATTTGACTTTCTTCCCCATTATAATTTGAATCACTCGATTTATTCGACTAAAGGTAATCAAGCAATAACCTCACTTTACACGTATTCTCATCACGTGAAATAGATCACATCAGGGATTTTCAAAAGTCGATGAAATATTAATAGCGATTAATTATTTATGGATGTATTCTGCACGGTTAAAGCAATCACCTAGTGAATTATCGAGTTCCAGGAATACGAGCGGTAAACAGGATTGCAGCTATAAATGACTCTCTAATGTGTATATTAGAGATGAATTTGATCATTTATCCTCATAATATGAAATACGCTTTTAAGTGGAAATCATAATTAACAATTTCTGGCAGGGAAAAGTAAATAAATCGATACGTTTAAATCAATATTAGAATTTCTTCATATTTTTATCAAATATTTTTATCAAATATTTTAACATCGTAGAAGTGTCGTTGTAGAGAAATATTAGGTTGTTCCAAAAGTTTCTTTCGTTTTATTAAGAAATGATAGATGTACGATATCTTTTGCTTTATATTATTTTATTGAATTATGTGCGATCCACCTTTCTCCAATTTAATAAAAAATAACATAAAACAAAAAATGTTGTGTATCTATCATTTCTTTATAAAACGAAAGAAAATTTTGCGACAATCTAATAGAAATTTAGCTTTAACACGATATAAAAATGGATCGTTATGCCCCTAGGAGATAAGAACAATATGATTAATATTAATAATGAATAGGTTAACGTAACGTAAAGCAGCTTTTGCAGAAGGCTATTACCTGAAAATGTTTACTAAATAATGATAACATGAATTTTCTTAAGTACCCCATTTGATACTTAATCTACTTTGTAAATACTGTACGTCCTAACTTTGAAAGAATGCAATTTTACCCAGAATGTTTCAAATTACCTAGCCGTATTGTTTCCTTGTAATATAATTTATTCTTTTATAATTCTTTTATAATTCTTTCCACTTTATTGACTTCTAAACGTTAATGTAATATAATTTTTATAATATAATTTTAATCGAAGTTATTTAAAATTTGTAATATCTCATCCCTACTAGAATAATATTAACAAATGTGCAGAGCTCAAGTCGAATAACACCGGCTCAGATAAATGATCATCAAACTTACTTTTGTTATCGTCGATGTCAGTGATTTTAAACCAGCCAACGTCCATGGCAATCAATATTATTTAGCCGGTCTTAACGCAATGTAAAAAGCAAAAAAAAAAGAAAAAAAAAAAGAGGAAGGAAGGAACAGGGAGGCAAAGAGATAAAACGAATTTTTCATTTTCTCGAAACTAGATCGAGTTTCAAGCTGCTCGTAAAAGAGTCTGTAGCCAATCCGACTAAATTCGACGAACCGCGCTTTAAAATTCCCAGAGAACTGTGATAACCATCGAAATCTGTACAATTTGTCGATTCATCGCTTGATTAAAAAATGGAACAAAATGAGGCTGATCAGCCGGCCTTTGAACTTCTAATGATCCCTATCGTTATACCCTAGGTTGAATGCTACGATATAAGCCGAGACAGCTATAAGTAGGGTTCACGCCATCTATTATTCACGCGTTACACATTCGCCAGACAGACGCGTCTAACGGTTGACATTGTTTTCTACCCTCAGTTCCAACGCAATTACGTTGCTACGTGCAATCAAGTATCGAGTGAAGCTAATGATAAGTTGTTGTTCGATGCTACACAATTACTAAAATTATTCAAATTAAACTAATTTAGTCTAAAAGAAACGAGTAATTTCGTTATATATTTCCTTTCATAATAAGCCACGGTTGGAATATAGTAGCTGACGAAAATATTCGTATATTTGTAGAAACATTTTAGGGCTGTATTATGCATAACGGCACTATAGAATTAATACTGTAACAGAATTCTACTATCATGGTTATGCTGGTAATATTCGAAACAAATCTGAAAATCTATGTAGATGTTGTAAGATATTCAGTACGAATACTGTGCATTACTGGTATGTACATAATCACGACGAGATAAGGAAGGTACTGTTCTCTATTGCTCATCGCTACCCGTTGCTAGTAGCAACGTACTATGCATATATATCTCGTAAAGATTTTAAATGTAGCCAACGAGACCATTTTTAATATTTGACTATCGTGACCCATTACAGTTTCATCACTTTCAATTAATTGAACAGGACCCGCACCTTAAGACTAAAATACACAATATAAGTATGCGACAGAAAATCTTTTAAAATTTACGGACGACTATTTATGGTATTTAAAGGCAGCAAAGACAATAATAGCGGAATATTAGCTGCGGATTTTCCTCGAATCGTAGCATACAATATGGAATCTGATTATTAAAAATTACAGTGGAAATTTCCATAAGATATTCGTGCTTGTGGCATTTTGGAAATAAATTCTTAACCCAAATGGACAACCTCGATATTCGAGAAATTTTGTGAAGCTGACGTCAATGGCGATATCTACTGTTGTTGTGCTATCATTTCATAGTAAGCTGTAGTGATTGCACTTCTATTCACGGAATTGATTTATTCCACACAAAAGTTGACAACAATAATCGAAAAAAGAAAAATATATTACCGCCTTTCACATCAGCATACACAAGCACATAGGATTTCACACGAATATACACACTTGTAAATTCGACGAAACGATCAAATTTAATTATTTTTCGATTTTTCGGGCATCAAGTACTACATCAAACGTTACACATCAAACGTTAAAATACGGCGAGCATACAAAATGTACAAACCACTCTAAATTAATTAACTTTGAACGTTATTGATTAATTAAAAAAAACCACTGTTGCGTTGAGTTTTACATTTTAAAAAGTTGTTATCCGTTTTTGCTTTGTTTAAAACTAAAAACAGGACTACGTTCATTGTAAGTCGTAAATATCCCTTTTATTTATTTAAACAAACAGATATTTAAACAAACAATTTATAAATATATAATTTATTTACGTATATTTGTAATATCTGTTTTACAAAATTTGTACAACCATTTATCCATTTATCTATTTTATTTGCATATAATTTTTATAGACTTTTTTTTTTTTTTTTTTAAGAACGAAAAATTGTGATTCTATTTTAAGACATGTCAGGCTGAAGCGATACGCGATATATATTTCTATTCGGATTTCACCGTCGTCGTAACCGATGCTATTGGAAACGTTTCACAATAGACGTCTTACAAGCGCTTGCAATGTCCGTCATGTGTAAGGCTCTACCACTGAATCGCGGCTGCCATTTAGTGATTAAGGTCGATCACTTAGAGACGTTAATCCGCCATAATGGTGAGCAATACATCGAAGCCATTATTGAAAGCATAGTTACGCTTTAATTTCATCGATCTTATTCACAAATAGAAGTGTACAAATTATAGGATTTCCAAATATTTAGTTTAGTTAAAAGGAGATATGAAAATGACAGGTATATTCAAAGGATAAAACAGAACCGTACCGAATTGTAAAGTTTCAAATCATTATAACTATTTAAATTTGAAAAATCCTACTATATTTATACAATATATTTTTATTAAGAATGGAAGAAATTTCGAAAAATCCGCCAACACTTTTTACTGTCGTCTTGAAGCACACCATATGTTAAGCTTCTTCGTCAAATTCGTACAAATTTTATCGCCGATGTAACGAACGTTTCGAACATGTAGCACGCACGCGTCAACGCCTACATTTGGATTTTAAATATATGTTTTATGCATTAAATGTATTTGTACTTTCTTGCGCAATTTCTTTTAATTTGTTACGATATGAAGGGTTTAATTACGTTTAAGATATCTATCTGAATCCTTTAAATTCAAAGTTCTTTAAAATATTACGTTACGTAAAATAATCGTTTTTCCACTTTATTGTATCATAAAATAGTTACTTAAATTCATATTACTTAAAGAATCTTCCTACAGAAAGAATAAAAAAGAATAAAATCCTATATGTTAAATTTTACGTGGTTGATGGAATACATAGCGATGACGAGAACTAACTACAGACAACAAGAAACTATTAGCGAAGGCAACTGGTGACTATGAATGTCGTCCCTATAATACGTGGCGACTAAGGAGAACAACTACCAACTACGGATAACAAGTAATAACCAACTGTCTCGTTTCTAAGAGGCAACTAACTTGCAATTATCCTCCTTTGATGGTTTCTGTAGCGTGATATACGTCTTGAACGTAGTTAAAGAATATGGTCGCTGCTGAATGGCGATTTGACAGCAAGGCGATCCCGCCAGTTCAAAGCTTGACATTGCAAGCTACCGAAAACCATTAAACCATCTTGTTATCGAATATCTAGCTTTCAGAAGAACCCTTGTGATATGATATGACGTCATGACATTTTTATGACGAAGATGAACAAACACCGACCTCTAACGAAACAAATTTTTATTAAGTGCCGTATGTGGGTTGCAGGCCGGCCAATCAAGGAAATTTATCGAATGTATAAAGTAAAATATATACGAATATATTCGATATATCATAAAATGCCCGCGTTATATCGTCTAACAGCATAAAGAAAGCTGAATTTAAGGAATTAAAAAATTGAAATACCAATTATAAGAGAGTTAATTAAATTCAAACCTATCGATGATTCAAACCTCTCATAAAGACCTATATTTCCTGGAAATTGATATCTTTCGAATTCTAAATTCTCCTTAGAAAGTATCACAGAGAAAATATGAAACTTGAAAAGTACATCACGCTGATGCCTCGATAAACCGTCGTGTCGATAAATCCATGTGTCCGAGCGATGAATTTTCCCCAAACAACAAAAAACTGAAGGGAAATCTTCTTTGAAGGACGTGACAAGGTGGGAGAAGCGGGAACAATGATCACGCGATAAACTGATGGTGTACGTATAGAACGAGTGTTGCGAGAGAATTATCGAGAAACAAAAAAAGAAAAAATAATCGTTGGCCGGCGCGACTATACGCTGTCGACGGGCAAACAGCGACTGAGACTAACTGAAACGAACTCTGTCACAGTATGAGCACGGGCTGCGTTCGCGGGTCGATCGAACACGTTCTGCGCCTCTCCTCGGCACCGGCGTCAAAACCACCCCCGATGGCTGCAACGCACTGGTGCGCTTGCAACATTAACCACTGGTCCTTCCTTTTTCGTGTGATATTATACCAGCATCTGTGATGCCATTTCAAAGACCGCAATCAAAGCATTAAATTGAAGCCAGATTAAAGCGACGCGATAATATTACCCCAATATTCGTCCGTAAATGTTACCGTATAGATGTTTAATTTAGCATTATTATGCTTCGAATAATTTACTATCACATGTTCCACAAGAAAACATATGTTTCACTTTTCCCCGTAGTATGATTGTAATTTATATCAAATATTTATAATTTATAATTTATAATATTTATAATTCACTGAAAGTATCTTCCTGTCACGATTATAGGCGTAAAATGTCAAATTAAAAGTACCAAATTAAAAACATATGGTATCCCGAAACCAAACGTACGACATGGCGAATCACGATGATACGATAAAAATTGATCTATGTCTTGATTTATTCAAACAGAACGAACTTACTCGAACTTTTCCAGAATAAACGATTTATTCGATAATATCCGTCACCAGCTTCTCTTCCTTCAACGGTAACAACTGACACCGAAAGCTCGAGAGACCCGAACGGTGAGACGTACCCAGAAGCAATGCAGTTACCTGGGCAAAGAGTCCCAAAGACCAAGGACGTAGGAAATTTCGAGAAACGGAAATGGAAACTGGAGTGGCGCGTCAATCAGCACTGACGGAAACTAACAAAAATGAAAAAAACCAAACTAATTCGTTTCACAAATTATTAAAACGATATTATTCAAAATTTCACTTGATTTTCTCACTGCACGCGTCAATATTTGTCGAAATATTTGTCAATATTAAAAAGTTAATAAAAAAAATATCCTCTTTCTTCATACCTGTCTTTCTCCCGGGCGGCGAAGGAATACTAGAATGTTCGAGAACAACGGATACTTTTTGATTTTATCTCAATATCAATTTCAATCTTTTTAAACGAAATATAATCTGAACGATGAAACGTTTGATCATATAATGTTCTTCGTTCGATGCTAAAGGAAATTGAGAAGAAACATCGAAAATTCGTTAATAAAACGAATTTCTTTGTTTCTGTGAGATAATAAACTTGACATACGTATTGATTTTTAAAATCAATATAGCTAACCAATGGGCACACTTTTAACAAGGGCGATGGAACATACCAAAAATCTTTCAAGGTGGTCTTGGCAACGGAAGAGTCGAAAATATGACAATTATAAATGAAAAATTCTAATATTTTACAGCTGGCAACGATAAAGAACTCCAGATATTCTGCTAATTAATTTACAACAAATTCGCGTATATGATCGATAGCTGACGTCACGTCATTGTGTCGCACAGCC
>NW_026109277.1:0-59077 GCF_024516045.1 Bombus affinis
TCTGACATCACATTGCACTTTACCATGTGGAAATAGTACTATTTATGTGAAACTATTCATAAACTGTAAACATTTCTCAGTAGGCAATTCGATAAAGACTTCCGGCTCCTCGGGCTGGTGCGAATATTTCAATGTCCGTATGTGCCAAACCGTGGTTTGTGACACACCTTTACACGTCTCTCGCTCGCTACGCTCGCTAGAAAGCTATAGCTTAACCTAAAACCAATCCATCTTGCGTTCAGTATTCGATATGGTGGTGACATATTTCGAATTTGCGAACATGTCGCATCGGTTGTGAGGTTGGACTAGATTTTTACGAGCGAGCGGAGCGAGCGAGCAACGGTGATAATTTCCAAGCTATGCATATACCTTATATAGCCTTGCATGTGTTTCGTGCTATTACCTAATTTTGTCAGCCATTTCGGACATCACATTCCACTTTACTATGTGGAAATAGTACTATTTATGTGAAACTATTCATAAACTGTAAACATTTGTCAGTAGGCAATTCGATAAAGACTTCCGGCTCCTCGGGCTGGTGCGATTATTTCAATGTCCGTATGTGCCAATCCGTTGGTTTGTGACACACCTTTACGCGTCTCTCGCTCGCCGCGCTCGCTCGAAAGCTGTAGCCTAACCTAAAACCATACATCTTGCGTTCAGTAATCGATATGGTAGCGACATATTTCGAATTTGCGAACGTGTCGCATCGGTTGTGAGGTTGGACTAGATTTTTACGAGCGAGCGGAGCGAGCGAGCAACGGTGATAATTTCCAAGCTATACATATACCTTATATAGCCTTGCATGTGTTTTGTGCTATTACCTAATTTTGTCAGCCATTTCGGACATCACATTCCACTGTACTATGTGGGAATAGTACTATTTATGTGAAGCTATTCATAAACTGTAAACATTTGTCAGTAGGCAATAGGATAAATACTTCCGGCTCCTCGGGCTGGTGGGAATATTTCAATGTTCCTATGTGCCAAACCGTTGGTTTGTGGCACACCTTTACGCGTCCCTCGCTCGCTGCGCTCGCTCGAAAGCTATAGCCTAACCTAAAACCATACATCTTGCGTTCAGTAATCGATATGGTGGCGACATATTTCGAATTTGCGAACGTGTCGCATCGGTTGGGAGGTTGGACTAGATTTTTACGAGCGAGCCGAGCGAGCGAGCAACGATTACAATTTCCAAGCTATACATATACCTTATATTGCCTTGCATATATTTCGTGATATTATCTAATTTTGTCAGCCATTTCTGACATCACATTGCACTTTACTATGTGGAAATAGTACTATTTATGTGAAACTATTCATAAACTGTAAACATTTGTCAGTAGGCCATAGGATAAAGACTTCCGGCTCCTCGGGCTGGTGCGAATATTTCAATGTCCGTATGTGCCAAACCGTTGGTTTGTGACACACCTTTACGCGTCCCTCGCTCGCTGCGCTCGCCCGAAAACTATTGCCCAACCTAAAACCATACATCTTGCGTTCAGTAATCGATATGGTGGCGACATATTTCGAATTTGCGAACGTGTCGCATCGGTTGTGAGGTTGGACTAGATTTTTACGAGCGAGCGGAGCGAGCGAGCAACGATTACAATTTCCAAGCTATACATATACCTTATATTGCCTTGCATATATTTCGTGTTATTACCTAATTTTGTCAGCCATTTCTGACATCACATTGCACTTTACTATGTGGAAATAGTACTATTTATGTGAAACTATTCATAAACTGTAAACATTTGTCAGTAGGCAATAGGATAAAGACTTCCGGCTCCTCGGGCTTGTGCGAATATTTCATTGTCCGTATGTGCCAAACCGTTGGTTTGTGACACACCTTTACACGTCTCTCGATCGCTGCGCTCGCTCGAAAGCTATAGCCTAACCTAAAAACATACATCTCGCGTTCAGTAATCGATATGGTGGTGACATATTTCGAATTTGCGAACGTGTCGCATCGGTTGTGAGGTTGGGCTAGATTTTTACGAGCGAGCGGAGCGAGCGAGCAACGATCACAATTTCCAAGCTATACATATACCTAATATTGCCTTGCATATATTTCGTGTTATTACCTAATTTTGTCAGCCATTTCTGACATCACATTGCACTTTACTATGTGGAAATAGTACTATTCATGTGAAACTATTCATAAACTGTAAACATTTGTCAGTAGGCAATTCGATAAAGACTGCCGGCTCCTCGGGCTGGTGCGATTATTTCAATGTCCGTATGTGCCAAACCGTTGGTTTGTGACACACCTTTACGCGTCTCTCGCTCGCTGCGCTCGCTCGAAAGCTATAGCCTAACCTAAAACCATACATCTTGCATTCAGTAATCGATATGGTAGCGACATATTTCGAATTTGCGAACGTGTCCCATCGGTTGTGAGGTTGGACTAGATTTTTACGAGCGAGCGGAGCGAGCGAGCAACGGTGACAATTACCAAGCTATACATATACCTTATATTGCATTGCATTTGTTTCGTGTTATTACCTAATTTTGTCAGCCATTTCGGACATCACATTGCACTGTAGTATGTGGATATAGTACTATTTATGTAAAACTATTCATAAACTGTAAACATTTGTCAGTAGGCAATTCGATAAAGACTTCCGGCTCCTCGGGCTGGTGCGAATATTTCAATGTCCGTATGTGCCAAATCGTTGGTTTGTGACACACCTTTACGCGTCTCTCGCTCGCTGCGCTCGCTCGAAAGCTATAACCTAACCTAAAACCAATCCATCTTGCGTTCATTATTCGATATGGTGGCGACTTATTTCAAATTTGCGAACGTGTCGCATCGGTTGTGAGGTCGGACTAGATTTTTACGAGCGTGCGGAGCGAGCGAGCAACGTTCACAATTTCCAAGCTATACATATACCTTATATTGCCTTGCATATATTTCGTGATATTATCTAATTTTGTCAGCCATTTCTGACATCACATTGCACTTTACTATGTGGAAATAGTACTATTTATGTAAAACTATTCATAAACTGTAAACATTTGTCAGTAGGCAATTCGATAAAGACTTCCGGCTCCTCGGGCTGGTGCGAATATTTCAATGTCCGTATGTGCCAAATCGTTGGTTTGTGACACACCTTTACGCGTCTCTCGCTCGCTGCGCTCGCTCGAAAGCTATAACCTAACCTAAAACCAATCCATCTTGCGTTCATTATTCGATATGGTGGCGACTTATTTCAAATTTGCGAACGTGTCGCATCGGTTGTGAGGTCGGACTAGATTTTTACGAGCGTGCGGAGCGAGCGAGCAACGTTCACAATTTCCAAGCTATACATATACCTTATATTGCCTTGCATATATTTCGTGTTATTACCTAATTTTGTCAGCCATTTCTGACATCACATTGCACTTTACCATGTGGAAATAGTACTATTTATGTGAAACTATTCATAAACTGTAAACATTTCTCAGTAGGCAATTCGATAAAGACTTCCGGCTCCTCGGGCTGGTGCGAATATTTCAATGTCCGTATGTGCCAAACCGTGGTTTGTGACACACCTTTACACGTCTCTCGCTCGCTACGCTCGCTCGAAAGCTATAGCTTAACCTAAAACCAATCCATCTTGCGTTCAGTATTCGATATGGTGGTGACATATTTCGAATTTGCGAACATGTCGCATCGGTTGTGAGGTTGGACTAGATTTTTACGAGCGAGCGGAGCGAGCGAGCAACGATCACAATTTCCAAGCTATACATATACCTTATATTGCCTTGCATATATTTCGTGGTATTACCTAATTTTGTCAGCCATTTCTGACATCACATTGCACTTTACTATGTGGAAATAGTACTATTTATGTGAAACTATTCATAAACTGTAAACATTTCTCAGTAGGCAATTCGATAAAGACTTCCGGCTCCTCGGGCTGGTGCGAATATTTCAATGTCCGTATGTGCCAAACCGTGGTTTGTGACACACCTTTACACGTCTCTCGCTCGCTACGCTCGCTAGAAAGCTATAGCTTAACCTAAAACCAATCCATCTTGCGTTCAGTATTCGATATGGTGGTGACATATTTCGAATTTGCGAACATGTCGCATCGGTTGTGAGGTTGGACTAGATTTTTACGAACGAGCGGAGCGAGCGAGCAACGATCACAATTTCCAAGCTATACATATACCTTATATTGCCTTGCATATATTTCGTGTTATTACCTAATTTTGTCAGCCATTTCTGACATGACATTGCACTTTACTATGTGGAAATAGTACTATTTATGTGAAACTATTCATAAACTGTAAACATTTCTCAGTAGGCAATTCGATAAAGACTTCCGGCTCCTCGGGCTGGTGCGAATATTTCAATGTCCGTATGTGCCAAACCGTTGGTTTGTGAAACACCTTTACGCGTCTCTCGCTCGCTGCGCTCGCTCGAAAGCTATAGCCTAACCTAAAACCATTCATCTTGCGTTCAGTAATCGATATGGTGGCGACATATTTCGAATTTGCGATCGTGTCGCATCGGTTGTGAGGTTGGACTAGATTTTTACGAGCGAGCGGAGCGAGCGAGCAACGATTACAATTTCCAAGCTATACATATACCTTATATTGCCTTGCATTTGTTTCGTGTTATTACCTAATTTTCTCAGCCATTTCTGACATCACATTGCACTTTACTATGTGGAAATAGTACTATTTTTGTGAAACTATTCATAAACTGTAAACATTTGTCAGTAGGCAATTCGATAAAGACTTCCGGCTCCTCGGGCTGGTGCGAATATTTCAATGTCCGTATGTGCCAAACCGTTGCTTTGTGACACACCTTTACACATCTCTCGCTCGCTGCGCACGCTCGAAAGCTATAGCCTAACCTAAAACCATACATCTTGCGTTCAGTAATCGATATGGTGGCGACATATTTCGAATTTGCGAACGTGTCGCATCGGTTGTGAGGTTGGACTAGATTTTTACGAGCGAGCGGAGCGAGCGAGCAACGGTGACAATTTCCAAGCTATACATATACCTTATATTGCATTGCATTTGTTTCGTGTTATTACCTAATTTTGTCAGCCATTTCGGACATCACATTGCACTGTAGTATGTGGAAATAGTACTAGTTATGTGAAACTATTCATAAACTGTAAACATTTGTCAGTAGGCAATTCGATAAAGACTTCCGGCTCCTCGGGCTGGTGGGAATATTTCAATGTCCCTATGTGCCAAACCGTTGGTTTGTGACACACCATTACACGGCTATCGCTCGTTACGCTCGCTCGAAAGCTATAGCTTAACCTAAATCCAATCCATCTTGCGTTCAGTATTCGATATGGTGGTGACATATTTCGAATTTGCGAACGTGTCGCATCGGTTGTGACGCTGGACTAGATTTTTACGAGCGAACGGAGCGAGCGAGCAACGATCACAATTCCAAGCTATACATATACCTTATATTGCATTACATTTGTTTCGAGTTATTACCTAATTTTGTCAGCCATTTCTGACATCACATTGCACTTTACTGTGTGGAAATAGTACTATTTATGTGAAACTATTCATAAACTGTAAACATTTGTCACTAGGCAATTCGATAAAGACTTCCGGCTCCTCGGGCTGGTGCGAATATTTCAATGTCCGTATGTGCCAAACCGTTGGTTTGTGACACATCTTTACGCGTCTCTCGCTCGCTGCGCTCTCTCGAAAGCTATAGCCTAACCTAAAACCATACATCTTGCGTTCAGTAATCGATATGGTGGTGACATATTTCGAATTTGCGAACTTGTCGCATCGGTTGTGAGGTTGGACTAGATTTTTACGAGCGCGCGGAGCGAGCGAGCAACGATCAAATTTCCAAGCTATACATATACCTTATATTGCCTTGCATATATTTCGTGTTATTACCTAATTTTGTCAGCCATTTCTGACATCACATTGCACTTTACTATGTGGAAATAGTACTATTTATGTGAAACTATTCATAAACAGTAAACATTTGTCAGTAGGCAATTCGATAAAGACTTCCGGCTCCTCGGGCTGGTGCGAATATTTCAATGTCCGTATGTGCCAAACCGTTGGTTTGTGACACACCTTTACGCGTCTCTCGCTCGCTGCGCTCGCTCGAAAGCCATAGCCTAACCTAAAACTATACATCTTGCGTTCAGTAATCGATATGGTGGCGACATATTTCGAATTTGCGAACGTGTCGCATCGGTTGTGAGGTTGAACTATATTTTTACGAGCGAGCGGAGCGAGCGAGCAACGGTGATAATTTCCAAGCTATACATATACCTTATATAGCCTTGCATGTGTTTCGTGCTATTACCTAATTTTGTCAGCCATTTCGGACATCACATTCCACTGTACTATGTGGGAATAGTACTATTTATGTGAAGCTATTCATAAACTGTAAACATTTGTCAGTAGGCAATAGGATAAATACTTCCGGCTCCTCGGGCTGGTGGGAATATTTCAATGTTCCTATGTGCCAAACCGTTGGTTTGTGGCACACCTTTACGCGTCCCTCGCTCGCTGCGCTCGCTCGAAAGCTATAGCCTAACCTAAAACCATACATCTTGCGTTCAGTAATCGATATGGTGGCGACATATTTCGAATTTGCGAACGTGTCGCATCGGTTGTGAGGTTGGACTAGATTTTTACGAGCGAGCGGAGCGAGCGAGCAACGATTACAATTTCCAAGCTATACATATACCTTATATTGCCTTGCATATATTTCGTGTTATTACCTAATTTTGTCAGCCATTTCTGACATCACATTGCACTTTACTATGTGGAAATAGTACTATTTATGTGAAACTATTCATAAACTGTAAACATTTGTCAGTAGGCAATAGGATAAAGACTTCCGGCTACTCGGGCTTGTGCGAATATTTCATTGTCCGTATGTGCCAAACCGTTGGTTTGTGACACACCTTTACACGTCTCTCGATCGCTGCGCTCGCTCGAAAGCTATAGCCTAACCTAAAAACATACATCTCGCGTTCAGTAATCGATATGGTGGTGACATATTTCGAATTTGCGAACGTGTCGCATCGGTTGTGAGGTTGGGCTAGATTTTTACGAGCGAGCGGAGCGAGCGAGCAACGATCACAATTTCCAAGCTATACATATACCTAATATTGCCTTGCATATATTTCGTGTTATTACCTAATTTTGTCAGCCATTTCTGACATCACATTGCACTTTACTATGTGGAAATAGTACTATTCATGTGAAACTATTCATAAACTGTAAACATTTGTCAGTAGGCAATTCGATAAAGACTGCCGGCTCCTCGGGCTGGTGCGATTATTTCAATGTCCGTATGTGCCAAACCGTTGGTTTGTGACACACCTTTACGCGTCTCTCGCTCGCTGCGCTCGCTCGAAAGCTATAGCCTAACCTAAAACCATACATCTTGCATTCAGTAATCGATATGGTAGCGACATATTTCGAATTTGCGAACGTGTCCCATCGGTTGTGAGGTTGGACTAGATTTTTACGAGCGAGCGGAGCGAGCGAGCAACGGTGACAATTACCAAGCTATACATATACCTTATATTGCATTGCATTTGTTTCGTGTTATTACCTAATTTTGTCAGCCATTTCGGACATCACATTGCACTGTAGTATGTGGAAATAGTACTATTTATGTAAAACTATTCATAAACTGTAAACATTTGTCAGTAGGCAATTCGATAAAGACTTCCGGCTCCTCGGGTTGGTGCGAATATTTCAATGTCCGTATGTGCCAAATCGTAGGTTTGTGACACACCTTTACGCGTCTCTCGCTCGCTGCGCTCGCTCGAAAGCTATAACCTAACATAAAACCAATCCATCTTGCGTTCATTATTCGATATGGTGGCGACTTATTTCAAATTTGCGAATCGGTTGTGAGGTCGGACTAGATTTTTACGAGCGTGCGGAGCGAGCGAGCAACGTTCACAATTTCCAAGCTATACATATACCTTATATTGCCTTGCATATATTTCGTGTTATTACCTAATTTTGTCAGCCATTTCTGACATCACATTGCACCTTACCATGTGGAAATAGTACTATTTATGTGAAACTATTCATAAACTGTAAACATTTCTCAGTAGGCAATTCGATAAAGACTTCCGGCTCCTCGGGCTGGTGCGAATATATCAATGTCCGTATGTGCCAAACCGTTGGTTTGTGACACACCTTTACGCGTTTCTCGCTCGCTGCGCTCGTTCGAAAGCTAAAGCCCAACCTAAAACCATACATCTTGCGTTCAGTAATCGATATGGTGGTGACATATTTCGAATTTGCGAACGTGTCACATCGGTTGTGAGGTTGGGCTAGATTTTTACGAGCGAGCGGAGCGAGCGAGCAACGATCACAATTTCCAAGCTATACATATACCTTATATTGCCTTGCATATATTTCGTTTTATTACCTAATTTTGTCTGCCATTTCTGACATCACATTGCACTTTACTATGTGGAAATAGTACTATTAATGTGAAACTATTCATAAACTGTAAACATTTGTCAGTAGGCAATTCGATAAAGACTTCCGGCTCCTCGGGCTGGTGCGATTATTTCAATGTCCGTATGTGCCAAACCGTTGGTTTGTGACACACCTTTACGCGTCTCTCGCTCGCTGCGCTCGCTCGAAAGCTATAGCCTAACCTAAAACCATACATCTTGCGTTCAGTAATCGATATGGTAGCGACATATTTCGAATTTGCGAACGTGTCCCATCGGTTGTGAGGTTGGACTAGATTTTTACGAGCGAGCAGAGCGGGCGAGCAACGGTGACAATTACCAAGCTATACATATACCTTATATTGCATTGCATTTGTTTCGTGTTATTACCTAATTTTGTCAGCCATTTCGGACATCACATTGCACTTTACTATGTGGAAATAGTACTATTTATGTAAAACTATTCATAAACTGTAAACATTTGTCAGTAGGCAATTCGATAAAGACTTCCGGCTCCTCGGGCTGGTGCGAATATTTCAATGTCCGTATGTGCCAAACCGTTGGTTTGTGACACACCTTTACGCGTCTCTCGCTCGCTGCGCTCGCTCGAGAGCTATAACCTAACCTAAAACCAATCCATCTTGCGTTCATTATTCGATATGGTGGCGACATACTTCGAATTTGCGAACGTGTTGCATCGGTTGTGAGGTTGGACTGGATTTTTACGAGCGAGCGGAGCGGGCGAGCAACGATCACAATTTCCAAGCTATACATATACCTTATATTGCATTGCATTTGTTTCGTGTTATTACCTAATTTTGTCAGCCATTTCGGACATCACATTGCACTTTACTATGTGGAAATAGTACTATTTATGTAAAACTATTCATAAACTGTAAACATTTGTCAGTAGGCAATTCGATAAAGACTTCCGGCTCCTCGGGCTGGTGGAAAATATTTCAATGTCCGTATGTGCCAAACCGTTGGTTTGTGACACACCTTTACGCGTCTCTCGCTCGCTGCGCTCGCTCGAAAGCTATAACCTAACCTAAAACCAATCCATCTTGCGTTCATTATTCGATATGGTGGCGACTTATTTCAAATTTGCGAACGTGTCGCATCGGTTGTGAGGTCGGACTAGATTTTTACGAGCGTGCGGAGCGAGCGAGCAACGATCACAATTTCCAAGCTATACATATACCTTATATTGCCTTGCATATATTTCGTGTTATTACCTAACTTTGTCAGCCATTTCTGACATCACATTGCACTTTACTATGTGGAAATAGTACTATTTATGTGAAACTATTCATAAACTGTAAACATTTGTCAGTAGGCCATAGGATAAAGACTTCCGGCTCCTCGGGCTGGTGCGAATATTTCAATGTCCGTATGTGCCAAACCGTTGGTTTGTGACACACCTTTACGCGTCCCTCGCTCGCTGCGCTCGCCCGAAAACTATTGCCCAACCTAAAACCATACATCTTGCGTTCAGTAATCGATATGGTGGCGACATATTTCGAATTTGCGAACGTGTCGCATCGGTTGTGAGGTTGGACTAGATTTTTACGAGCGAGCGGAGCGAGCGAGCAACGATTACAATTTCCAAGCTATACATATACCTTATATTGCCTTGCATATATTTCCTGTTATTACCTAATTTTGTCAGCCATTTCTGACATCACATTGCACTTTACTATGTGGAAATAGTACTATTTATGTGAAACTATTCATAAACTGTAAACATTTGTCAGTAGGCAATAGGATAAAGACTTCCGGCTCCTCGGGCTTGTGCGAATATTTCATTGTCCGTATGTGCCAAACCGTTGGTTTGTGACACAACTTTACACGTCTCTCGATCGCTGCGCTCGCTCGAAAGCTATAGCCTAACCTAAAAACATACATCTCGCGTTCAGTAATCGATATGGTGGTGACATATTTCGAATTTGCGAACGTGTCGCATCGGTTGTGAGGTTGGGCTAGATTTTTACGAGCGAGCGGAGCGAGCGAGCAACGATCACAATTTCCAAGCTATACATATACCTAATATTGCCTTGCATATATTTCGTGTTATTACCTAATTTTGTCAGCCATTTCTGACATCACATTGCACTTTACTATGTGGAAATAGTACTATTTATGTAAAACTATTCATAAACTGTAAACATTTGTCAGTAGGCAATTCGATAAAGACTTCCGGCTCCTCGGGCTGGTGCGAATATTTCAATGTCCGTATGTGCCAAATCGTTGGTTTGTGACACACCTTTACGCGTCTCTCGCTCGCTGCGCTCGCTCGAAAGCTATAACCTAACCTAAAACCAATCCATCTTGCGTTCATTATTCGATATGGTGGCGACTTATTTCAAATTTGCGAACGTGTCGCATCGGTTGTGAGGTCGGACTAGATTTTTACGAGCGTGCGGAGCGAGCGAGCAACGTTCACAATTTCCAAGCTATACATATACCTTATATTGCCTTGCATATATTTCGTGTTATTACCTAATTTTGTCAGCCATTTCTGACATCACATTGCACTTTACCATGTGGAAATAGTACTATTTATGTGAAACTATTCATAAACTATAAACATTTGTCAGTGGGCCATAGGATAAAGACTTCCGGCTCCTCGGGCTGGTGCGATTATTTCAATGTCCGTATGTGCCAAACCGTTGGTTTGTGACACACCTTTACGCGTCTCTCGCTCGCTGCGCTCGCTCGAAAGCTATAGCCTAACCTAAAACCATACATCTTGCGTTCAGTAATCGATATGGTAGCGACATATTTCGAATTTGCGAACGTGTCCCATCGGTTGTGAGGTTGGACTAGATTTTTACGAGCGAGCGGAGCGGGCGAGCAACGGTGACAATTACCAAGCTATACATATACCTTATATTGCATTGCATTTGTTTCGTGTTATTACCTAATTTTGTCAGCCATTTCGGACATCACATTGCACTTTACTATGTGGAAATAGTACTATTTATGTAAAACTATTCATAAACTGTAAACATTTGTCAGTAGGCAATTCGATAAAGACTTCCGGCTCCTCGGGCTGGTGCGAATATTTCAATGTCCGTATGTGCCAAACCGTTGGTTTGTGACACACCTTTATGCGTCTCTCGCTCGCTGCGCTCGCTCGAAAGCTATAACCTAACCTAAAACCAATCCATCTTGCGTTCATTATTCGATATGGTGGCGACTTATTTCAAATTTGCGAACGTGTCGCATCGGTTGTGAGGTCGGACTAGATTTTTACGAGCGTGCGGAGCGAGCGAGCAACGGTGACAATTTCCAAGCTATACATATACCTTATATTGCATTGCATTTGTTTCGTGTTATTACCTAATTTTGTCAGCCATTTCTGACATCACATTGCACTTTACTATGTGGAAATAGTACTATTTATGTGAAACTATTCATAAACTGTAAACATTTGTCAGTAGGCAATTCGATAAAGACTACCGGCTCCTCGGGCTGGTGCGAATATTTCAATGTCCGTATGTGCCAAACCGTTGGTTTGTGACACACCTTTACGCGTCTCTCGCTCGCTGCGCTCTCTCGAAAGCTATAGCCTAACCTAAAACCATACATCTTGCGTTCAGTAATAGATATGGTGGCGACATATTTCGAATTTGCGAACGTGTCGCATCGGTTGTGAGGTTGGACTAGTTTTTTTCGAGCGAGCGGAGCGAGCGTGCAACGGTGACAATTTCCAAGCTATACATATACCTTATATTGCATTGCATTTGTTTCGTGTTATTACCTAATTTTGTCACTCATTTCGGACATCACATTGCACTGTAGTATGTGGAAATAGTACTATTTATGTGAAACTATTCATAAACTGTAAACATTTGTCAGTAGGCAATTCGATAAAGACTTCCGGCTCCTCGGGCTGGTGGGAATATTTCAATGTTCCTATGTGCCAAACCGTTGGTTTGTGACACACCATTACGCGTCTCTCGCTCGCTGCGCTCGCTCGAAAGCTATAGCCTAACCTAAAACCATACATCTTGCGTTCAGTAATCGATATGGTGGCGACATATTTCGAATTTGTGAACGTGTCGCATCGGTTGTGAGGTTTGACTAGATTTTTACGAGCGAGCGGAGCGAGCGAGCAACGATCACAATTTCCAAGCTATACATATACCTTATATTGCCTTGCATATATTTCGTGTTATTACCTAATTTTGTCAGCCATTTCTGACATCACATTGCACTTTACTATGTGGAAATAGTACTATTTATGTGAAACTATTCATAAACTGTAAACATTTCTCAGTAGGCAATTCGATAAAGACTTCCGGCTCCTCGGGCTGGTGCGAATATTTCAATGTCCGTATGTGCCAAACCGTTGGTTTGTGACACACCTTTAGGCGTCTCTCGCTCGCTGCGCTCGCTCGAAAGCTATAGCCTAACCCAAAACCATACATCTTGCGTTCAGTAATCGATATGGTAGCGACATATTTCGAATTTGCGAACGTGTCCCATCGGTTGTGAGGTTGGACTAGATTTTTACGAGCGAGCGGAGCGAGCGAGCAACGGTGACAATTACCAAGCTATACATATACCTTATATTGCATTGCATTTGTTTCGTGTTATTACCTAATTTTGTCAGCCATTTCGAACATCACATTGCACTGTAGTATGTGGAAATAGTACTATTTATGTGAAACTACTCATAAACTGTAAACATTTGTTAGTAGGCAATTCGATAAAGACATCCGGCTCCTCGGGCTGGTGGTAATATTTCAATGTCTCTATGTGCCAAACGGTTGGTTTGTGACACACCATTACACGGCTCTCGCTCGCTACGCTCGCTCGAAAGCTATAGCTTAACCTAAAACCAATCCATCTTGCGTTCAGTATTCGATATGGTGGTGACATATTTCGAATTTGCGAACGTGTCGCATCGGTTGTGACGTTGGACTAGATTTTTACGAGCGAGCGGAGCGAGCGAGCAACGGTGAAAATTTCCAAGCTATACATATACCTTATATTGCCTTGCATATATTTCGTGTTATTACCTAATTTTGTCAGCCATTTCTGACATCACATTGCACTTTACTATGTGGAAATAGTACTATTTATGTGAAACTATTCATAAACTGTAAACATTTGTCAGTAGGCAATTCGATAAAGACTACCGGCTCCTCGGGCTGATGCGAATATTTCAATGTCCGTATGTGCCAAACCGTTGGTTTGTGACACACCTTTACGCGTCTCTCGCTCGCTGCGCTCTCTCGAAAGCTATAGCCTAACCTAAAACCATACATCTTGCGTTCAGTAATAGATATGGTGGCGACATATTTCGAATTTGCGAACGTGTCCCATCGGTTGTGAGGTTGGACTAGATTTTTACGAGCGAGCGGAGCGGGCGAGCAACGGTGACAATTACCAAGCTATACATATACCTTATATTGCATTGCATTTGTTTCGTGTTATTACCTAATTTTGTCAGCCATTTCGGACATCACATTGCACTTTACTATGTGGAAATAGTACTATTTATGTAAAACTATTCATAAACTGTAAACATTTGTCAGTAGGCAATTCGATAAAGACTTCCGGCTCCTCGGGCTGGTGCGAATATTTCAATGTCCGTATGTGCCAAACCGTTGGTTTGTGACACACCTTTACGCGTCTCTCGCTCGCTGCGCTCGCTCGAGAGCTATAACCTAACCTAAAACCAATCCATCTTGCGTTCATTATTCGATATGGTGGCGACATACTTCGAATTTGCGAACGTGTTGCATCGGTTGTGAGGTTGGACTAGATTTTTACGAGCGAGCGGAGCGGGCGAGCAACGATCACAATTTCCAAGCTATACATATACCTTATATTGCATTGCATTTGTTTCGTGTTATTACCTAATTTTGTCAGCCATTTCGGACATCACATTGCACTTTACTATGTGGAAATAGTACTATTTATGTAAAACTATTCATAAACTGTAAACATTTGTCAGTAGGCAATTCGATAAAGACTTCCGGCTCCTCGGGCTGGTGCGAATATTTCAATGTCCGTATGTGCCAAACCGTTGGTTTGTGACACACCTTTACGCGTCTCTCGCTCGCTGCGCTCGCTCGAAAGCTATAACCTAACCTAAAACCAATCCATCTTGCGTTCATTATTCGATATGGTGGCGACTTATTTCAAATTTGCGAACGTGTCGCATCGGTTGTGAGGTCGGACTAGATTTTTACGAGCGTGCGGAGCGAGCGAGCAACGATCACAATTTCCAAGCTATACATATACCTTATATTGCCTTGCATATATTTCGTGTTATTACCTAACTTTGTCAGCCATTTCTGACATCACATTGCACTTTACTATGTGGAAATAGTACTATTTATGTGAAACTATTCATAAACTGTAAACATTTGTCAGTAGGCCATAGGATAAAGACTTCCGGCTCCTCGGGCTGGTGCGAATATTTCAATGTCCGTATGTGCCAAACCGTTGGTTTGTGACACACCTTTACGCGTCCCTCGCTCGCTGCGCTCGCCCGAAAACTATTGCCCAACCTAAAACCATACATCTTGCGTTCAGTAATCGATATGGTGGCGACATATTTCGAATTTGCGAACGTGTCGCATCGGTTGTGAGGTTGGACTAGATTTTTACGAGCGAGCGGAGCGAGCGAGCAACGATTACAATTTCCAAGCTATACATATACCTTATATTGCCTTGCATATATTTCGTGTTATTACCTAATTTTGTCAGCCATTTCTGACATCACATTGCACTTTACTATGTGGAAATAGTACTATTTATGTGAAACTATTCATAAACTGTAAACATTTGTCAGTAGGCAATAGGATAAAGACTTCCGGCTCCTCGGGCTTGTGCGAATATTTCATTGTCCGTATGTGCCAAACCGTTGGTTTGTGACACAACTTTACACGTCTCTCGATCGCTGCGCTCGCTCGAAAGCTATAGCCTAACCTAAAAACATACATCTCGCGTTCAGTAATCGATATGGTGGTGACATATTTCGAATTTGCGAACGTGTCGCATCGGTTGTGAGGTTGGGCTAGATTTTTACGAGCGAGCGGAGCGAGCGAGCAACGATCACAATTTCCAAGCTATACATATACCTAATATTGCCTTGCATATATTTCGTGTTATTACCTAATTTTGTCAGCCATTTCTGACATCACATTGCACTTTACTATGTGGAAATAGTACTATTCATGTGAAACTATTCATAAACTGTAAACATTTGCCAGTAGGCAATTCGATAAAGACTGCCGGCTCCTCGGGCTGGTGCGAATATTTCAATGTCCGTATGTGCCAAATCGTTGGTTTGTGACACACCTTTACGCGTCTCTCGCTCGCTGCGCTCGCTCGAAAGCTATAACCTAACCTAAAACCAATCCATCTTGCGTTCATTATTCGATATGGTGGCGACATATTTCGAATTTGCGAACGTGTCGCATCGGTTGTGAGGTTGGACTAGATTTTTACGAGCGAGCGGAGCGAGCGAGCAACGGTGACAATTACCAAGCTATACATATACCTTATATTGCATTGCATTTGTTTCGTGTTATTACCTAATATTGTCAGCCATTTCGGACATCACATTGCACTGTAGTATGTGGAAATAGTACTATTTATGTGAAACTATTCATAAACTGTAAACATTTGTCAGTAGGCAATTCGATAAAGACTTCCGGCTCCTCGGGCTGGTGCGATTATTTGAATGTCCGTATGTGCCAAACCGTTGGTTTGTGACACACCTTTACGCGTCTCTCGCTCGCTGCGCTCGCTCGAAAGCTATAGCCTAACCTAAAACCATACATCTTGCGTTCAGTAATCGATATGGTGGCGACATATTTCGAATTTGCGAACGTGTCGCATCGGTTGTGAGGTTGGACTAGATTTTTACGAGCGAGAGGAGCGGGCGAGCAACGATCACAATTTCCAAGCTATACATATACCTTATATTGCATTGCATTTGTTTCGTGTTATTACCTAATTTTGTCAGCCATTTCGGACATCACATTGCACTTTACTATGTGGAAATAGTACTATTTATGTAAAACTATTCATAAACTGTAAACATTTGTCAGTAGGCAATTCGATAAAGACTTCCGGCTCCTCGGGCTGGTGCGAATATTTCAATGTCCGTATGTGCCAAATCGTTGGTTTGTGACACACCTTTACGCGTCTCTCGCTCGCTGCGCTCGCTCGAAAGCTATAACCTAACCTAAAACCAATCCATCTTGCGTTCATTATTCGATATGGTGGCGACTTATTTCAAATTTGCGAACGTGTCGCATCGGTTGCGAGGTCGGACTAGATTTTTACGAGCGTGCGGAGCGAGCGAGCAACGTTCACAATTTCCAAGCTATACATATACCTTATATTGCCTTGCATATATTTCGTGTTATTACCTAATTTTGTCAGCCATTTCTGACATCACATTGCACTTTACTATGTGGAAATAGTACTATTTATGTAAAACTATTCATAAACTGTAAACATTTGTCAGTAGGCAATTCGATAAAGACTTCCGGCTCCTCGGGCTGGTGCGAATATTTCAATGTCCGTATGTGCCAAACCGTTGGTTTGTGACACACCTTTACGCGTCTCTCGCTCGCTGCGCTCGCTCGAGAGCTATAACCTAACCTAAAACCAATCCATCTTGCGTTCATTATTCGATATGGTGGCGACATACTTCGAATTTGCGAACGTGTTGCATCGGTTGTGAGGTTGGACTAGATTTTTACGAGCGAGCGGAGCGGGCGAGCAACGATCACAATTTCCAAGCTATACATATACCTTATATTGCATTGCATTTGTTTCGTGTTATTACCTAATTTTGTCAGCCATTTCGGACATCACATTGCACTTTACTATGTGGAAATAGTACTATTTATGTAAAACTATTCATAAACTGTAAACATTTGTCAGTAGGCAATTCGATAAAGACTTCCGGCTCCTCGGGCTGGTGCGAATATTTCAATGTCCGTATGTGCCAAACCGTTGGTTTGTGACACACCTTTACGCGTCTCTCGCTCGCTGCGCTCGCTCGAAAGCTATAACCTAACCTAAAACCAATCCATCTTGCGTTCATTATTCGATATGGTGGCGACTTATTTCAAATTTGCGAACGTGTCGCATCGGTTGTGAGGTCGGACTAGATTTTTACGAGCGTGCGGAGCGAGCGAGCAACGATCACAATTTCCAAGCTATACATATACCTTATATTGCCTTGCATATATTTCGTGTTATTACCTAACTTTGTCAGCCATTTCTGACATCACATTGCACTTTACTATGTGGAAATAGTACTATTTATGTGAAACTATTCATAAACTGTAAACATTTGTCAGTAGGCCATAGGATAAAGACTTCCGGCTCCTCGGGCTGGTGCGAATATTTCAATGTCCGTATGTGCCAAACCGTTGGTTTGTGACACACCTTTACGCGTCCCTCGCTCGCTGCGCTCGCCCGAAAACTATTGCCCAACCTAAAACCATACATCTTGCGTTCAGTAATCGATATGGTGGCGACATATTTCGAATTTGCGAACGTGTCGCATCGGTTGTGAGGTTGGACTAGATTTTTACGAGCGAGCGGAGCGAGCGAGCAACGATTACAATTTCCAAGCTATACATATACCTTATATTGCCTTGCATATATTTCGTGTTATTACCTAATTTTGTCAGCCATTTCTGACATCACATTGCACTTTACTATGTGGAAATAGTACTATTTATGTGAAACTATTCATAAACTGTAAACATTTGTCAGTAGGCAATAGGATAAAGACTTCCGGCTCCTCGGGCTTGTGCGAATATTTCATTGTCCGTATGTGCCAAACCGTTGGTTTGTGACACAACTTTACACGTCTCTCGATCGCTGCGCTCGCTCGAAAGCTATAGCCTAACCTAAAAACATACATCTCGCGTTCAGTAATCGATATGGTGGTGACATATTTCGAATTTGCGAACGTGTCGCATCGGTTGTGAGGTTGGGCTAGATTTTTACGAGCGAGCGGAGCGAGCGAGCAACGATCACAATTTCCAAGCTATACATATACCTAATATTGCCTTGCATATATTTCGTGTTATTACCTAATTTTGTCAGCCATTTCTGACATCACATTGCACTTTACTATGTGGAAATAGTACTATTCATGTGAAACTATTCATAAACTGTAAACATTTGCCAGTAGGCAATTCGATAAAGACTGCCGGCTCCTCGGGCTGGTGCGAATATTTCAATGTCCGTATGTGCCAAATCGTTGGTTTGTGACACACCTTTACGCGTCTCTCGCTCGCTGCGCTCGCTCGAAAGCTATAACCTAACCTAAAACCAATCCATCTTGCGTTCATTATTCGATATGGTGGCGACATATTTCGAATTTGCGAACGTGTCGCATCGGTTGTGAGGTTGGACTAGATTTTTACGAGCGAGCGGAGCGAGCGAGCAACGGTGACAATTACCAAGCTATACATATACCTTATATTGCATTGCATTTGTTTCGTGTTATTACCTAATATTGTCAGCCATTTCGGACATCACATTGCACTTTACTATGTGGAAATAGTACTATTTATGTGAAACTATTCATAAACTGTAAACATTTGTCAGTAGGCAATTCGATAAAGACTACCGGCTCCTCGGGCTGATGCGAATATTTCAATGTCCGTATGTGCCAAACCGTTGGTTTGTGACACACCTTTACGCGTCTCTCGCTCGCTGCGCTCTCTCGAAAGCTATAGCCTAACCTAAAACCATACATCTTGCGTTCAGTAATAGATATGGTGGCGACATATTTCGAATTTGCGAACGTGTCCCATCGGTTGTGAGGTTGGACTAGATTTTTACGAGCGAGCGGAGCGGGCGAGCAACGGTGACAATTACCAAGCTATACATATACCTTATATTGCATTGCATTTGTTTCGTGTTATTACCTAATTTTGTCAGCCATTTCGGACATCACATTGCACTTTACTATGTGGAAATAGTACTATTTATGTAAAACTATTCATAAACTGTAAACATTTGTCAGTAGGCAATTCGATAAAGACTTCCGGCTCCTCGGGCTGGTGCGAATATTTCAATGTCCGTATGTGCCAAACCGTTGGTTTGTGACACACCTTTACGCGTCTCTCGCTCGCTGCGCTCGCTCGAGAGCTATAACCTAACCTAAAACCAATCCATCTTGCGTTCATTATTCGATATGGTGGCGACATACTTCGAATTTGCGAACGTGTTGCATCGGTTGTGAGGTTGGACTAGATTTTTACGAGCGAGCGGAGCGGGCGAGCAACGATCACAATTTCCAAGCTATACATATACCTTATATTGCATTGCATTTGTTTCGTGTTATTACCTAATTTTGTCAGCCATTTCGGACATCACATTGCACTTTACTATGTGGAAATAGTACTATTTATGTAAAACTATTCATAAACTGTAAACATTTGTCAGTAGGCAATTCGATAAAGACTTCCGGCTCCTCGGGCTGGTGCGAATATTTCAATGTCCGTATGTGCCAAACCGTTGGTTTGTGACACACCTTTACGCGTCTCTCGCTCGCTGCGCTCGCTCGAAAGCTATAACCTAACCTAAAACCAATCCATCTTGCGTTCATTATTCGATATGGTGGCGACTTATTTCAAATTTGCGAACGTGTCGCATCGGTTGTGAGGTCGGACTAGATTTTTACGAGCGTGCGGAGCGAGCGAGCAACGATCACAATTTCCAAGCTATACATATACCTTATATTGCCTTGCATATATTTCGTGTTATTACCTAACTTTGTCAGCCATTTCTGACATCACATTGCACTTTACTATGTGGAAATAGTACTATTTATGTGAAACTATTCATAAACTGTAAACATTTGTCAGTAGGCCATAGGATAAAGACTTCCGGCTCCTCGGGCTGGTGCGAATATTTCAATGTCCGTATGTGCCAAACCGTTGGTTTGTGACACACCTTTACGCGTCCCTCGCTCGCTGCGCTCGCCCGAAAACTATTGCCCAACCTAAAACCATACATCTTGCGTTCAGTAATCGATATGGTGGCGACATATTTCGAATTTGCGAACGTGTCGCATCGGTTGTGAGGTTGGACTAGATTTTTACGAGCGAGCGGAGCGAGCGAGCAACGATTACAATTTCCAAGCTATACATATACCTTATATTGCCTTGCATATATTTCGTGTTATTACCTAATTTTGTCAGCCATTTCTGACATCACATTGCACTTTACTATGTGGAAATAGTACTATTTATGTGAAACTATTCATAAACTGTAAACATTTGTCAGTAGGCAATAGGATAAAGACTTCCGGCTCCTCGGGCTTGTGCGAATATTTCATTGTCCGTATGTGCCAAACCGTTGGTTTGTGACACAACTTTACACGTCTCTCGATCGCTGCGCTCGCTCGAAAGCTATAGCCTAACCTAAAAACATACATCTCGCGTTCAGTAATCGATATGGTGGTGACATATTTCGAATTTGCGAACGTGTCGCATCGGTTGTGAGGTTGGGCTAGATTTTTACGAGCGAGCGGAGCGAGCGAGCAACGATCACAATTTCCAAGCTATACATATACCTAATATTGCCTTGCATATATTTCGTGTTATTACCTAATTTTGTCAGCCATTTCTGACATCACATTGCACTTTACTATGTGGAAATAGTACTATTCATGTGAAACTATTCATAAACTGTAAACATTTGCCAGTAGGCAATTCGATAAAGACTGCCGGCTCCTCGGGCTGGTGCGAATATTTCAATGTCCGTATGTGCCAAATCGTTGGTTTGTGACACACCTTTACGCGTCTCTCGCTCGCTGCGCTCGCTCGAAAGCTATAACCTAACCTAAAACCAATCCATCTTGCGTTCATTATTCGATATGGTGGCGACATATTTCGAATTTGCGAACGTGTCGCATCGGTTGTGAGGTTGGACTAGATTTTTACGAGCGAGCGGAGCGAGCGAGCAACGGTGACAATTACCAAGCTATACATATACCTTATATTGCATTGCATTTGTTTCGTGTTATTACCTAATATTGTCAGCCATTTCGGACATCACATTGCACTTTACTATGTGGAAATAGTACTATTTATGTGAAACTATTCATAAACTGTAAACATTTGTCAGTAGGCAATTCGATAAAGACTACCGGCTCCTCGGGCTGATGCGAATATTTCAATGTCCGTATGTGCCAAACCGTTGGTTTGTGACACACCTTTACGCGTCTCTCGCTCGCTGCGCTCTCTCGAAAGCTATAGCCTAACCTAAAACCATACATCTTGCGTTCAGTAATAGATATGGTGGCGACATATTTCGAATTTGCGAACGTGTCCCATCGGTTGTGAGGTTGGACTAGATTTTTACGAGCGAGCGGAGCGGGCGAGCAACGGTGACAATTACCAAGCTATACATATACCTTATATTGCATTGCATTTGTTTCGTGTTATTACCTAATTTTGTCAGCCATTTCGGACATCACATTGCACTTTACTATGTGGAAATAGTACTATTTATGTAAAACTATTCATAAACTGTAAACATTTGTCAGTAGGCAATTCGATAAAGACTTCCGGCTCCTCGGGCTGGTGCGAATATTTCAATGTCCGTATGTGCCAAACCGTTGGTTTGTGACACACCTTTACGCGTCTCTCGCTCGCTGCGCTCGCTCGAGAGCTATAACCTAACCTAAAACCAATCCATCTTGCGTTCATTATTCGATATGGTGGCGACATACTTCGAATTTGCGAACGTGTTGCATCGGTTGTGAGGTTGGACTAGATTTTTACGAGCGAGCGGAGCGGGCGAGCAACGATCACAATTTCCAAGCTATACATATACCTTATATTGCATTGCATTTGTTTCGTGTTATTACCTAATTTTGTCAGCCATTTCGGACATCACATTGCACTTTACTATGTGGAAATAGTACTATTTATGTAAAACTATTCATAAACTGTAAACATTTGTCAGTAGGCAATTCGATAAAGACTTCCGGCTCCTCGGGCTGGTGCGAATATTTCAATGTCCGTATGTGCCAAACCGTTGGTTTGTGACACACCTTTACGCGTCTCTCGCTCGCTGCGCTCGCTCGAAAGCTATAACCTAACCTAAAACCAATCCATCTTGCGTTCATTATTCGATATGGTGGCGACTTATTTCAAATTTGCGAACGTGTCGCATCGGTTGTGAGGTCGGACTAGATTTTTACGAGCGTGCGGAGCGAGCGAGCAACGATCACAATTTCCAAGCTATACATATACCTTATATTGCCTTGCATATATTTCGTGTTATTACCTAACTTTGTCAGCCATTTCTGACATCACATTGCACTTTACTATGTGGAAATAGTACTATTTATGTGAAACTATTCATAAACTGTAAACATTTGTCAGTAGGCCATAGGATAAAGACTTCCGGCTCCTCGGGCTGGTGCGAATATTTCAATGTCCGTATGTGCCAAACCGTTGGTTTGTGACACACCTTTACGCGTCCCTCGCTCGCTGCGCTCGCCCGAAAACTATTGCCCAACCTAAAACCATACATCTTGCGTTCAGTAATCGATATGGTGGCGACATATTTCGAATTTGCGAACGTGTCGCATCGGTTGTGAGGTTGGACTAGATTTTTACGAGCGAGCGGAGCGAGCGAGCAACGATTACAATTTCCAAGCTATACATATACCTTATATTGCCTTGCATATATTTCGTGTTATTACCTAATTTTGTCAGCCATTTCTGACATCACATTGCACTTTACTATGTGGAAATAGTACTATTTATGTGAAACTATTCATAAACTGTAAACATTTGTCAGTAGGCAATAGGATAAAGACTTCCGGCTCCTCGGGCTTGTGCGAATATTTCATTGTCCGTATGTGCCAAACCGTTGGTTTGTGACACAACTTTACACGTCTCTCGATCGCTGCGCTCGCTCGAAAGCTATAGCCTAACCTAAAAACATACATCTCGCGTTCAGTAATCGATATGGTGGTGACATATTTCGAATTTGCGAACGTGTCGCATCGGTTGTGAGGTTGGGCTAGATTTTTACGAGCGAGCGGAGCGAGCGAGCAACGATCACAATTTCCAAGCTATACATATACCTAATATTGCCTTGCATATATTTCGTGTTATTACCTAATTTTGTCAGCCATTTCTGACATCACATTGCACTTTACTATGTGGAAATAGTACTATTCATGTGAAACTATTCATAAACTGTAAACATTTGCCAGTAGGCAATTCGATAAAGACTGCCGGCTCCTCGGGCTGGTGCGAATATTTCAATGTCCGTATGTGCCAAATCGTTGGTTTGTGACACACCTTTACGCGTCTCTCGCTCGCTGCGCTCGCTCGAAAGCTATAACCTAACCTAAAACCAATCCATCTTGCGTTCATTATTCGATATGGTGGCGACATATTTCGAATTTGCGAACGTGTCGCATCGGTTGTGAGGTTGGACTAGATTTTTACGAGCGAGCGGAGCGAGCGAGCAACGGTGACAATTACCAAGCTATACATATACCTTATATTGCATTGCATTTGTTTCGTGTTATTACCTAATATTGTCAGCCATTTCGGACATCACATTGCACTGTAGTATGTGGAAATAGTACTATTTATGTGAAACTATTCATAAACTGTAAACATTTGTCAGTAGGCAATTCGATAAAGACTTCCGGCTCCTCGGGCTGGTGCGATTATTTGAATGTCCGTATGTGCCAAACCGTTGGTTTGTGACACACCTTTACGCGTCTCTCGCTCGCTGCGCTCGCTCGAAAGCTATAGCCTAACCTAAAACCATACATCTTGCGTTCAGTAATCGATATGGTGGCGACATATTTCGAATTTGCGAACGTGTCGCATCGGTTGTGAGGTTGGACTAGATTTTTACGAGCGAGAGGAGCGGGCGAGCAACGATCACAATTTCCAAGCTATACATATACCTTATATTGCATTGCATTTGTTTCGTGTTATTACCTAATTTTGTCAGCCATTTCGGACATCACATTGCACTTTACTATGTGGAAATAGTACTATTTATGTAAAACTATTCATAAACTGTAAACATTTGTCAGTAGGCAATTCGATAAAGACTTCCGGCTCCTCGGGCTGGTGCGAATATTTCAATGTCCGTATGTGCCAAATCGTTGGTTTGTGACACACCTTTACGCGTCTCTCGCTCGCTGCGCTCGCTCGAAAGCTATAACCTAACCTAAAACCAATCCATCTTGCGTTCATTATTCGATATGGTGGCGACTTATTTCAAATTTGCGAACGTGTCGCATCGGTTGCGAGGTCGGACTAGATTTTTACGAGCGTGCGGAGCGAGCGAGCAACGTTCACAATTTCCAAGCTATACATATACCTTATATTGCCTTGCATATATTTCGTGTTATTACCTAATTTTGTCAGCCATTTCTGACATCACATTGCACTTTACCATGTGGAAATAGTACTATTTATGTGAAACTATTCATAAACTATAAACATTTGTCAGTGGGCCATAGGATAAAGACTTCCGGCTCCTCGGGCTGGTGCGATTATTTCAATGTCCGTATGTGCCAAACCGTTGGTTTGTGACACACCTTTACGCGTCTCTCGCTCGCTGCGCTCGCTCGAAAGCTATAGCCTAACCTAAAACCATACATCTTGCGTTCAGTAATCGATATGGTAGCGACATATTTCGAATTTGCGAACGTGTCCCATCGGTTGTGAGGTTGGACTAGATTTTTACGAGCGAGCGGAGCGGGCGAGCAACGGTGACAATTACCAAGCTATACATATACCTTATATTGCATTGCATTTGTTTCGTGTTATTACCTAATTTTGTCACTCATTTCGGACATCACATTGCACTGTAGTATGTGGAAATAGTACTATTTATGTGAAACTATTCATAAACTGTAAACATTTGTCAGTAGGCAATTCGATAAAGACTTCCGGCTCCTCGGGCTGGTGGGAATATTTCAATGTCCCTATGTGCCAAACCGTTGGTTTGTGACACACCATTACGCGTCTCTCGCTCGCTGCGCTCGCTCGAAAGCTATAGCCTAACCTAAAACCATACATCTTGCGTTCAGTAATCGATATGGTGGCGACATATTTCGAATTTGTGAACGTGTCGCATCGGTTGTGAGGTTGGACTAGATTTTTACGAGCGAGCGGAGCGAGCGAGCAACGATCACAATTTCCAAGCTATACATATACCTTATATTGCCTTGCATATATTTCGTGTTATTACCTAATTTTGTCAGCCATTTCTGACATCACATTGCACTTTACTATGTGGAAATAGTACTATTTATGTGAAACTATTCATAAACTGTAAACATTTGTCAGTAGGCAATTCGATAAAGACTACCGGCTCCTCGGGCTGGTGCGAATATTTCAATGTCCGTATGTGCCAAACCGTTGGTTTGTGACACACCTTTACGCGTCTCTCGCTCGCTGCGCTCTCTCGAAAGCTATAGCCTAACCTAAAACCATACATCTTGCGTTCAGTAATAGATATGGTGGCGACATATTTCGAATTTGCGAACGTGTCGCATCGGTTGTGAGGTTGGACTAGTTTTTTTCGAGCGAGCGGAGCGAGCGTGCAACGGTGACAATTTCCAAGCTATACATATACCTTATATTGCCTTGCATTTGTTTCGTGCTATTGCCTAATTTTCTCAGCCATTTCGGACATCACATTGCACTTTACTATGTGGAAATAGTACTATTTATGTGAAACTATTCATAAACTCGAAACATTTGTCAGTAGGCAATTCGATAAAGACTTCCGGCTCCTCGGGCTGGTGCGATTATTTCAATGTCCGTATGTGCCCAACCGTTGGTTTGTGACACACCTTTACGCGTCTCTCGCTCGCTGGGCTCGCTCGAAAGCTATAGCCTAACCTAAAACCATACATCTTGCGTTCAGTAATCGATATGGTGGCGACATATTTCGAATTTGTGAACGTGTCGCATCGGTTGTGAGGTTGGACTAGATTTTTACGAGCGAGCGGAGCAAGCGAGCAACGGTGACAATTTCCAAGCTATACATATACCTTATATTGCATTGCATTTGTTTCGTGTTATTACCTAATTTTGTCACTCATTTCGGACATCACATTGCACTGTAGTATGTGGAAATAGTACTATTTATGTGAAACTATTCATAAACTGTAAACATTTGTCAGTAGGCAATTCTATAAAGACTTCCGGCTCATCGGGCTGGTGGGAATATTTCAATGTCCCTATGTGCCAAACCGTTGGTTTGTGACACACCATTACGCGTCTCTCACTCGCTGCGCTCGCTCGAAAGCTATAGCCTAACCTAAAACCATACATCTTGCGTTCAGTAATCGATATGGTGGCGACATATTTCGAATTTGCGAACGTGTCGCATCGGTTGTGAGGTTGGACTAGATTTTTACGAGCGAGCGGAGCGAGCGAGCAACGGTGACAATTTCCAAGCTATACATATACCTTATATTGCCTTGCATATATTTCGTGTTATTACCTAATTTTGTCAGCCATTTCTGACATCACATTGCACTTTACTATGTGGAAATAGTACTATTTATGTGAAACTATTCATAAACTGTAAACATTTCTCAGTAGGCAATTCGATAAAGACTTCCGGCTCCTCTGGCTGGTGCGAATATTTCAATGTCCGTATGTGCCAAACCGTTGGTTTGTGACACACCTTTAGGCGTCTCTCGCTCGCTGCGCTCGCTCGAAAGCTATAGCCTAACCCAAAACCATACATCTTGCGTTCAGTAATCGATATGGTAGCGACATATTTCGAATTTGCGAACGTGTCCCATCGGTTGTGAGGTTGGACTAGATTTTTACGAGCGAGCGGAGCGAGCGAGCAACGGTGACAATTACCAAGCTATACATATACCTTATATTGCATTGCATTTGTTTCGTGTTATTACCTAATTTTGTCAGCCATTTCGAACATCACATTGCACTGTAGTATGTGGAAATAGTACTATTTATGTGAAACTACTCATAAACTGTAAACATTTGTTAGTAGGCAATTCGATAAAGACATCCGGCTCCTCGGGCTGGTGGTAATATTTCAATGTCTCTATGTGCCAAACGGTTGGTTTGTGACACACCATTACACGGCTCTCGCTCGCTACGCTCGCTCGAAAGCTATAGCTTAACCGAAAACCAATCCATCTTGCGTTCAGTATTCGATATGGTGGAGACATATTTCGAATTTGCGAACGTGTCGCATCGGTTGTGACGTTGGACTAGATTTTTACGAGCGAGCGGAGCGAGCGAGCAACGGTGAAAATTTCCAAGCTATACATATACCTTATATTGCCTTGCATATATTTCGTGTTATTACCTAATTTTGTCAGCCATTTCTGACATCACATTGCACTTTACTATGTGGAAATAGTACTATATATGTGAAACTATTCATAAACTGTAAACATTTGTCAGTAGGCAATTCGATAAAGACTACCGGCTCCTCGGGCTGGTGCGAATATTTCAATGTCCGTATGTGCCAAACCGTTGGTTTGTGACACACCTTTACGCGTCTCTCGCTCGCTGGGCTCGCTCGAAAGCTATAGCCTAACCTAAAACCATACATCTTGCGTTCAGTAATCGATATGGTAGCGACATATTTCGAATTTGCGAACGTGTCCCATCGGTTGTGAGGTTGGACTAGATTTTTACGAGCGAGCGGAGCGAGCGAGCAACGGTGACAATTTCCAAGCTATACATATACCTTATATTGCCTTGCATATATTTCGTGTTATTACCTAATTTTGTCAGCCATTTCTGACATCACATTGCACTTTACTATGTGGAAATAGTACTATTTATGTGAAACTATTCATAAACTGTAAACATTTGTCAGTAGGCAATTCGATAAAGACTTCCGGCTCCTCGGGCTGGTGGGAATATTTCAATGTCCCTATGTGCCAAACCGTAGGTTTGTGACACACCATTACGCGTCTCTCGCTCGCTGCGCTCGCTCGAAAGCTATAGCCTAACCTAAAACCATACATCTTGCGTTCAGTAATCGATATGGTGGCGACATATTTCGAATTTGTGAACGTGTCGCATCGGTTGTGAGGTTGGACTAGATTTTTACGAGCGAGCGGAGCGAGCGAGCAACGATCACAATTTCCAAGCTATACATATACCTTATATTGCCTTGCATATATTTCGTGTTATTACCTAATTTTGTCAGCCATTTCTGACATCACATTGCACTTTACTATGTGGAAATAGTACTATTTATGTGAAACTATTCATAAACTGTAAACATTTCTCAGTAGGCAATTCGATAAAGACTTCCGGCTCCTCGGGCTGGTGCGAATATTTCAATGTCCGTATGTGCCAAACCGTTGGTTTGTGACACACCTTTACGCGTCTCTCGCTCGCTGCGCTCGCTCGAAAGCTATAGCCTAACCCAAAACCATACATCTTGCGTTCAGTAATCGATATGGTAGCGACATATTTCGAATTTGCGAACGTGTCCCATCGGTTGTGAGGTTGGACTAGATTTTTACGAGCGAGCGGAGCGAGCGAGCAACGGTGACAATTACCAAGCTATACATATACCTTATATTGCATTGCATTTGTTTCGTGTTATTACCTAATTTTGTCAGCCATTTCGAACACCACATTGCACTGTAGTATGTGGAAATAGTACTATTTATGTGAAACTATTCATAAACTGTAAACATTTGTCAGTAGGCAATTCGATAAAGACTTCCGGCTCCTCGGGCTGGTGCGAATATTTCAATGTCCGTATGTGCCAAACCGTTGGTTTGTGACACACCTTTACGCGTCTCTCGCTCGCTGCGCTCGCTCGAAAGCTATAGCCTAACCCAAAACCATACATCTTGCGTTCAGTAATCGATATGGTAGCGACATATTTCGAATTTGCGAACGTGTCCCATCGGTTGTGAGGTTGGACTAGATTTTTACGAGCGAGCGGAGCGAGCGAGCAACGGTGACAATTACCAAGCTATACATATACCTTATATTGCATTGCATTTGTTTCGTGTTATTACCTAATTTTGTCAGCCATTTCGAACACCACATTGCACTGTAGTATGTGGAAATAGTACTATTTATGTGAAACTATTCATAAACTGTAAACATTTGTCAGTAGGCAATTCGATAAAGACTTCCGGCTCCTCGGGCTGGTGCGATTATTTCAATGTCCGTATGTGCCCAACCGTTGGTTTGTGACACACCTTTACGCGTCTCTCGCTCGCTAAGCTCGCTCGAAAGCTATAGCCTAACCTAAAACCATACATCTTGCGTTCAGTAATCGATATGGTGGCGACATATTTCGAATTTGCGAACGTGTCGCATCGGTTGTGAGGTTGGACCAGATTTTTACGAGCGAGCGGAGCGAGCGAGCAACGGTGACAATTTCCAAGCTATACATATACCTTATATTGCATTGCATTTGTTTCGTGTTATTACCTAATTTTGTCACTCATTTCGGACATCACATTGCACTGTAGTATGTGGAAATAGTACTATTTATGTGAAACTATTCATAAACTGTAAACATTTGTCAGTAGGCAATTCGATAAAGACTTCCGGCTCCTCGGGCTGGTGGGAATATTTCAATGTCCCTATGTGCCAAACCGTAGGTTTGTGACACACCATTACGCGTCTCTCGCTCGCTGCGCTCGCTCGAAAGCTATAGCCTAACCTAAAACCATACATCTTGCGTTCAGTAATCGATATGGTGGCGACATATTTCGAATTTGTGAACGTGTCGCATCGGTTGTGAGGTTGGACTAGATTTTTACGAGCGAGCGGAGCGAGCGATCAACGATCACAATTTCCAAGCTATACATATACCTTATATTGCCTTGCATATATTTCGTGTTATTACCTAATTTTGTCAGCCATTTCTGACATCACATTGCACTTTACTATGTGGAAATAGTACTATTTATGTGAAACTATTCATAAACTGTAAACATTTCTCAGTAGGCAATTCGATAAAGACTTCCGGCTCCTCGGGCTGGTGCGAATATTTCAATGTCCGTATGTGCCAAACCGTTGGTTTGTGACACACCTTTACGCGTCTCTCGCTCGCTGCGCTCGCTCGAAAGCTATAGCCTAACCCAAAACCATACATCTTGCGTTCAGTAATCGATATGGTAGCGACATATTTCGAATTTGCGAACGTGTCCCATCGGTTGTGAGGTTGGACTAGATTTTTACGAGCGAGCGGAGCGAGCGAGCAACGGTGACAATTACCAAGCTATACATATACCTTATATTGCATTGCATTTGTTTCGTGTTATTACCTAATTTTGTCAGCCATTTCGAACACCACATTGCACTGTAGTATGTGGAAATAGTACTATTTATGTGAAACTATTCATAAACTGTAAACATTTGTCAGTAGGCAATTCGATAAAGACTTCCGGCTCCTCGGGCTGGTGCGATTATTTCAATGTCCGTATGTGCCCAACCGTTGGTTTGTGACACACCTTTACGCGTCTCTCGCTCGCTGGGCTCGCTCGAAAGCTATAGCCTAACCTAAAACCATACATCTTGCGTTCAGTAATCGATATGGTGGCGACATATTTCGAATTTGCGAACGTGTCGCATCGGTTGTGAGGTTGGACCAGATTTTTACGAGCGAGCGGAGCGAGCGAGCAACGGTGACAATTTCCAAGCTATACATATACCTTATATTGCATTGCATTTGTTTCGTGTTATTACCTAATTTTGTCACTCATTTCGGACATCACATTGCACTGTAGTATGTGGAAATAGTACTATTTATGTGAAACTATTCATAAACTGTAAACATTTGTCAGTAGGCAATTCGATAAAGACTTCCGGCTCCTCGGGCTGGTGGGAATATTTCAATGTCCCTATGTGCCAAACCGTAGGTTTGTGACACACCATTACGCGTCTCTCGCTCGCTGCGCTCGCTCGAAAGCTATAGCCTAACCTAAAACCATACATCTTGCGTTCAGTAATCGATATGGTGGCGACATATTTCGAATTTGTGAACGTGTCGCATCGGTTGTGAGGTTGGACTAGATTTTTACGAGCGAGCGGAGCGAGCGAGCAACGATCACAATTTCCAAGCTATACATATACCTTATATTGCCTTGCATATATTTCGTGTTATTACCTAATTTTGTCAGCCATTTCTGACATCACATTGCACTTTACTATGTGGAAATAGTACTATTTATGTGAAACTATTCATAAACTGTAAACATTTCTCAGTAGGCAATTCGATAAAGACTTCCGGCTCCTCGGGCTGGTGCGAATATTTCAATGTCCGTATGTGCCAAACCGTTGGTTTGTGACACACCTTTACGCGTCTCTCGCTCGCTGCGCTCGCTCGAAAGCTATAGCCTAACCCAAAACCATACATCTTGCGTTCAGTAATCGATATGGTAGCGACATATTTCGAATTTGCGAACGTGTCCCATCGGTTGTGAGGTTGGACTAGATTTTTACGAGCGAGCGGAGCGAGCGAGCAACGGTGACAATTACCAAGCTATACATATACCTTATATTGCATTGCATTTGTTTCGTGTTATTACCTAATTTTGTCAGCCATTTCGAACACCACATTGCACTGTAGTATGTGGAAATAGTACTATTTATGTGAAACTATTCATAAACTGTAAACATTTGTCAGTAGGCAATTCGATAAAGACTTCCGGCTCCTCGGGCTGGTGCGATTATTTCAATGTCCGTATGTGCCAAACCGTTGGTTTGTGACACACCTTTACGCGTCTCTCGCTCGCTGCGCTCGCTCGAAAGCTATAGCATAGCCTAAAACCATACATCTTGCGTTCAGTAATCGATATGGTGGCGACATATTTCCAATTTGCGAACGTGTCGCATCGGTTGTGAGGTTGGACTAGTTTTTTTCGAGCGAGCGGAGCAAGCGAGCAACGGTGACAATTTCCAAGCTATACATATACCTTATATTGCATTGCATTTGTTTCGTGTTATTACCTAATTTTGTCAGCCATTTCGGACATCACATTGCACTGTAGTATGTGGAATTAGTACTATTTATGTGAAACTATTCATAAACTGTAAACATTTGTCAGTAGGCAATTCGATAAAGACTTCCTGCTCCTCGATCTGGTGGGAATATTTCAATGTCCCTATGTGCCAAACCGTTGGTTTGTGACACACCATTACGCGTCTCTCGCTCGCTGGGCTCGCTCGAAAGCTATAGCCTAACCTAAAACCATACATCTTGCGTTCAGTAATCGATATGGTGGCGACATATATCGAATTTGCGAACGTGTCGGATCGGTTGTGAGGTTGGACTAGATTTTTACGAGCGAGCGGAGCGAGCGAATAACGGTGACAATTTCCAAGCTATACATATACCTTATATTGCATTGCATTTGTTTCGAGTTATTACCTAATTTTGTCAGCCATTTCTGACATCACATTGCACTTTACTATGTGGAAATAGTACTATTTATGTGAAACTATTCATAAACTGTAAACATTTGTCAGTAGGCAATTCGATAAAGACCTGCGGCTCCTCGGGCTGGTGCGATTATTTCAATGTCCGTATGTGCCAAACCGTTGGTTTGTGACACACCTTTACGCGTCTCTCGCTCGCTGCGCTCGCTCGAAAGCTATAGCCTAACCTAAAACCATACATCTTGCGTTCAGTAATCGATATGGTGGCGACATATTTCGAATTTGCGAACGTGTCGCATCGGTTGTGAGGTTGGACTAGATTTTTACGAGCGAGCGGAGCGAGCGAGCAACGGTGACAATTTCCAAGCTATACATATACCTTATATTGCATTGCATTTGTTTCGTGTTATTACCTAATTTTGTCACTCATTTCGGACATCACATTGCACTGTAGTATGTGGAAATAGTACTATTTATGTGAAACTATTCATAAACTGTAAACATTTGTCAGTAGGCAATTCGATAAAGACTTCCGGCTCCTCGGGCTGGTGCGATTATTTCAATGTCCGTGTGTGCCCAACCGTTGGTTTGTGACACACCTTTACGCGTCTCTCGCTCGCTGGGCTCGCTCGAAAGCTATAGCCTAACCTAAAACCATACATCTTGCGTTCAGTAATCGATATGGTGGCGACATATTTCGAATTTGCGAACGTGTCGCATCGGTTGTGAGGTTGGACTAGATTTTTACGAGCGAGCGGAGCGAGCGAGCAACGGTGACAATTTCCAAGCTATACATATACCTTATATTGCATTGCATTTGTTTCGTGTTATTACCTAATTTTGTCACTCATTTCGGACATCACATTGCACTGTAGTATGTGGAAATAGTACTATTTATGTGAAACTATTCATAAACTGTAAACATTTGTCAGTAGGCAATTCGATAAAGACTTCCGGCTCCTCGGGCTGGTGGGAATATTTCAATGTCCCTATGTGCCAAACCGGTGGTTTGTGACACACCATTACGCGTCTCTCACTCGCTGCGCTCGCTCGAAAGCTATAGCCTAACCTAAAACCATACATCTTGCGTTCAGTAATAGATATTGTGGCGACATATTTCGAATTTGCGAACGTGTCGCATCGGTTGTGAGGTTGGACTAGTTTTTTTCGAGAGAGCGGAGCGAGCGTGCAACGGTGACAATTTCCAAGCTATACATATACCTTATATTGCCTTGCATTTGTTTCGTGTTATTGCCTAATTTTCTCAGCCATTTCGGACATCACATTGCACTTTACTATGTGGAAATAGTACTATTTATGTGAAACTATTCATAAACTGTAAACATTTGTCAGTAGGCAATTCGATAAAGACTTCCGGCTCCTCGGGCTGGTGCGATTATTTCAATGTCCGTATGTGCCCAACCGTTGGTTTGTGACACACTTTTACGCGTCTCTCGCTCGCTGGGCTCGCTCGAAAGCTATAGCCTAACCTAAAACCATACATCTTGCGTTCAGTATTCGATATGGTGGTGACATATTTCGAATTTGCGAACGTGTCGCATCGGTTGTGACGTTGGACTAGATTTTTACGAGCGAGCGGAGCGAGCGAGCAACGATCACAATTTCCAAGCTATAAATATACCTTATATTGCATTGCATTTGTTTCGAGTTATTACCTAATTTTGTGAGCCATTTCTGACATCACATTGCACTGTAGTATGTGGAAATAGTACTATTTATGTGAAACTATTCATAAACTGTAAACATTTGTCAGTAGGCAATTCGATAAAGACTTCCGGCTCCTCGGGCTGGTGGGAATATTTCAATGTCCCTATGTGCCAAACCGTTGGTTTGTGACACACCATTACACGGCTCTCGCTCGCTACGCTCGTTCGAAAGCTATAGCTTAACCTAAAACCAATCCATCTTGCGTTCAGTACTCGATATGGTGGCGACATATATCGAATTTGCGAACGTGTCGGATCGGTTGTGAGGTTGGACTAGATTTTTACGAGCGAGCGGAGCGAGCGAATAACGGTCATCATTTCCAAGCTATACATATACCTTATATTGCCTTGCATATATTTCGTGTTATTACCTAATTTTGTCAGCCATTTCTGACATCACATTGCACTTTACTATGTGGAAATAGTACTATTTATGTGAAACTACTCATAAACTGTAAACATTTGTCAGTAGGCAATTCGATAAAGACTTCCGGCTCCTCGGGCTGGTGCGAATATTTCAATGTCCGTATGTGCCAAACCGTTGGTTTGTGACAAACCTTTACGCGTCTCTCTCTCGCTGCGCTCTCTCGAAAGCTATAGCCTAACCTAAAACCATACATCTTGCGTTCAGTAATCGAGATGGTGGTGACATATTTCGAATTTGCGAACTTGTCGCATCGGTTGTGAGGTTGGACTAGATTTTTACGAGCGAGCGGAGCGAGCGAGCAACGATCAAATTTCCAAGCTATACATATACCTTATATTGCCTTGCATATATTTCGTGTTATTACCTAATTTTGTCAGCCATTTCTGACATCACATTGCACTTTACTATGTGGAAATGGTACTATTTATGTGAAACTATTCATAAACTGTAAACATTTGTCAGTAGGCAATTCGATAAAGACTTCCGGCTCCTCGGGCTGGTGCGAATATTTCAATGTCCGTATGTGCCAAACCGTTGGTTTGTGACACACCTTTACGCGTCTCTCGCTCGCTGCGCTCGCTCGAAAGCTATAGCCTAACCTAAAACCAATCCATCTTGCGTTCATTATTCGATATGGTGGCGACATATATCGAATTTGCGAACGTGTCGGATCGGTTGTGAGGTTGGACTAGATTTTTACGAGCGAGCGGAGCGAGCGAATAACGGTCATCATTTCCAAGCTATACATATACCTTATATTGCCTTGCATATATTTCGTGTTATTACCTAATTTTGTCAGCCATTTCTGACATCACATTGCACTTTACTATGTGGAAATAGTACTATTTATGTGAAACTACTCATAAACTGTAAACATTTGTCAGTAGGCAATTCGATAAAGACTTCCGGCTCCTCGGGCTGGTGCGAATATTTCAATGTCCGTATGTGCCAAACCGTTGGTTTGTGACAAACCTTTACGCGTCTCTCTCTCGCTGCGCTCTCTCGAAAGCTATAGCCTAACCTAAAACCATACATCTTGCGTTCATTATTCGATATGGTGGCGACATATATCGAATTTGCGAACGTGTCGGATCGGTTGTGAGGTTGGACTAGATTTTTACGAGCGAGCGGAGCGAGCGAATAACGGTGACAATTTCCAAGCTATACATATACCTTATATTGCATTGCATTTGTTTCGAGTTATTACCTAATTTTGTCAGCCATTTCTGACATCACATTGCACTTTACTATGTGGAAATAGTACTATTTATGTGAAACTATTCATAAACTGTAAACATTTGTCAGTAGGCAATTCGATAAAGACCTGCGGCTCCTCGGGCTGGTGCGATTATTTCAATGTCCGTATGTGCCAAACCGTTGGTTTGTGACACACCTTTACGCGTCTCTCGCTCGCTGCGCTCGCTCGAAAGCTATAGCCTAACCTAAAACCATACATCTTGCGTTCAGGAATCGATATGGTGGCGACATATTTCCAATTTGCGAACGTGTCGCATCGGTTGTGAGGTTGGACTAGATTTTTACGAGCGAGCGGAGCGAGCGAGCAACGGTGACATTTTCCAAGCTATACATATACCTTATATTGCATTGCATTTGTTTCGAGTTATTACCTAATTTTGTCAGCCATTTCTGACATCACATTGCACTTTACTATGTGGAAATAGTACTATTTATGTGAAACTACTCATAAACTGTAAACATTTGTCAGTAGGCAATTCGATAAAGACTTCCGGCTCCTCGGGCTGGTGCGAATATTTCAATGTCCGTATGTGCCAAACCGTTGGTTTGTGACAAACCTTTACGCGTCTCTCTCTCGCTGCGCTCTCTCGAAAGCTATAGCCTAACCTAAAACCATACATCTTGCGTTCAGTAGTCGAGATGGTGGTGACATATTTCGAATTTGCGAACTTGTCGCATCGGTTGTGAGGTTGGACTAGATTTTTACGAGCGAGCGGAGCGAGCGAGCAACGATCAAATTTCCAAGCTATACATATACCTTATATTGCCTTGCATATATTTCGTGTTATTACCTAATTTTGTCAGCCATTTCTGACATCACATTGCACTTTACTATGTGGAAATGGTACTATTTATGTGAAACTATTCATAAACTGTAAACATTTGTCAGTAGGCAATTCGATAAAGACTTCCGGCTCCTCGGGCTGGTGCGAATATTTCAATGTCCGTATGTGCCAAACCGTTGGTTTGTGACACACCTTTACGCGTCTCTCGCTCGCTGCGCTCGCTCGAAAGCTATAGCCTAACCTAAAACCAATCCATCTTGCGTTCATTATTCGATATGGTGGCGACTTATTTCAAATTTGCGAACGTGTCGCATCGGTTGTGAGGTCGGACTAGATTTTTACGCGCGAGCGGAGCGAGCGAGCAACGATCACAATTTCCAAGCTATACATATACCTTATATTGCCTTGCATATATTTCGTGTTATTACCTAATTTTGTCAGCCATTTCTGACATCACATTGCACTTTACCATGTGGAAATAGTACTATTTATGTGAAACTATTCATAAACTGTAAACATTTCTCAGTAGGCAATTCGATAAAGACTTCCGGCTCCTCGGGCTGGTGCGAATATTTCAATGTCCGAATGTGCCAAACCGTTGGTTTGTGACACACCTTTACGCGTTTCTCGCTCGCTGCGCTCGCTCGAAAGCTAAAGCCTAACCTAAAACCATACATCTTGCGTTCAGTAGTCGAGATGGTGGTGACATATTTCGAATTTGCGAACTTGTCGCATCGGTTGTGAGGTTGGACTAGATTTTTACGAGCGAGCGGAGCGAGCGAGCAACGATCAAATTTCCAAGCTATACATATACCTTATATTGCCTTGCATATATTTCGTGTTATTACCTAATTTTGTCAGCCATTTCTGACATCACATTGCACTTTACTATGTGGAAATGGTACTATTTATGTGAAACTATTCATAAACTGTAAACATTTGTCAGTAGGCAATTCGATAAAGACTTCCGGCTCCTCGGGCTGGTGCGAATATTTCAATGTCCGTATGTGCCAAACCGTTGGTTTGTGACACACCTTTACGCGTCTCTCGCTCGCTGCGCTCGCTCGAAAGCTATAGCCTAACCTAAAACCAATCCATCTTGCGTTCATTATTCGATATGGTGGCGACTTATTTCAAATTTGCGAACGTGTCGCATCGGTTGTGAGGTCGGACTAGATTTTTACGCGCGAGCGGAGCGAGCGAGCAACGATCACAATTTCCAAGCTATACATATACCTTATATTGCCTTGCATATATTTCGTGTTATTACCTAATTTTGTCAGCCATTTCTGACATCACATTGCACTTTACCATGTGGAAATAGTACTATTTATGTGAAACTATTCATAAACTGTAAACATTTCTCAGTAGGCAATTCGATAAAGACTTCCGGCTCCTCGGGCTGGTGCGAATATTTCAATGTCCGAATGTGCCAAACCGTTGGTTTGTGACACACCTTTACGCGTTTCTCGCTCGCTGCGCTCGCTCGAAAGCTAAAGCCTAACCTAAAACCATACATCTTGCGTTCATTATTCGATATGGTGGCGACATATATCGAATTTGCGAACGTGTCGGATCGGTTGTGAGGTTGGACTAGATTTTTACGAGCGAGCGGAGCGAGCGAATAACGGTCATCATTTCCAAGCTATACATATACCTTATATTGCCTTGCATATATTTCGTGTTATTACCTAATTTTGTCAGCCATTTCTGACATCTCATTGCACTTTACCATGTGGAAATAGTACTATTTATGTGAAACTATTCATAAACTGTAAACATTTGTCAGTAGGCAATTCGATAAAGACTTCCGGCTCCTCGGGCTGGTGCGAATATTTCAATGTCCGTATGTGCCAAACCGTTGGTTTGTGACACACCTTTACGAGTTTCTCGCTCGCTGCGCTCGCTCGAAAGCTAAAGCCTAACCTAAAACCATACATCTTGCGTTCATTATTCGATATGGTGGCGACATATATCGAATTTGCGAACGTGTCGGATCGGTTGTGAGGTTGGACTAGATTTTTACGAGCGAGCGGAGCGAGCGAATAACGGTGACAATTTCCAAGCTATACATATACCTTATATTGCATTGCATTTGTTTCGAGTTATTACCTAATTTTGTCAGCCATTTCTGACATCACATTGCACTTTACTATGTGGAAATAGTACTATTTATGTGAAACTATTCATAAACTGTAAACATTTGTCAGTAGGCAATTCGATAAAGACCTCCGGCTCCTCGGGCTGGTGCGATTATTTCAATGTCCGTATGTGCCAAACCGTTGGTTTGTGACACACCTTTACGCGTCTCTCGCTCGCTGCGCTCGCTCGAAAGCTATAGCCTAACCTAAAACCATACATCTTGCGTTCAGTAATCGATATGGTGGCGACATATTTCCAATTTGCGAACGTGTCGCATCGGTTGTGAGGTTGGACTAGATTTTTACGAGCGAGCGGAGCGAGCGAGCAACGGTGACATTTTCCAAGCTATACATATACCTTATATTGCATTGCATTTGTTTCGAGTTATTACCTAATTTTGTCAGCCATTTCTGACATCACATTGCTCTTTACTATGTGGAAATAGTACTATTTATGTGAAACTACTCATAAACTGTAAACATTTGTCAGTAGGCAATTCGATAAAGACTTCCGGCTCCTCGGGCTGGTGCGAATATTTCAATGTCCGTATGTGCCAAACCGTTGGTTTGTGACAAACCTTTACGCGTCTCTCTCTCGCTGCGCTCTCTCGAAAGCTATAGCCTAACCTAAAACCATACATCTTGCGTTCAGTAATCGAGATGGTGGTGACATATTTCGAATTTGCGAACTTGTCGCATCGGTTGTGAGGTTGGACTAGATTTTTACGAGCGAGCGGAGCGAGCGAGCAACGATCAAATTTCCAAGCTATACATATACCTTATATTGCCTTGCATATATTTCGTGTTATTACCTAATTTTGTCAGCCATTTCTGACATCACATTGCACTTTACTATGTGGAAATGGTACTATTTATGTGAAACTATTCATAAACTGTAAACATTTGTCAGTAGGCAATTCGATAAAGACTTCCGGCTCCTCGGGCTGGTGCGAATATTTCAATGTCCGTATGTGCCAAACCGTTGGTTTGTGACACACCTTTACGCGTCTCTCGCTCGCTGCGCTCGCTCGAAAGCTATAGCCTAACCTAAAACCAATCCATCTTGCGTTCATTATTCGATATGGTGGCGACTTATTTCAAATTTGCGAACGTGTCGCATCGGTTGTGAGGTCGGACTAGATTTTTACGCGCGAGCGGAGCGAGCGAGCAACGATCACAATTTCCAAGCTATACATATACCTTATATTGCCTTGCATATATTTCGTGTTATTACCTAATTTTGTCAGCCATTTCTGACATCACATTGCACTTTACCATGTGGAAATAGTACTATTTATGTGAAACTATTCATAAACTGTAAACATTTCTCAGTAGGCAATTCGATAAAGACTTCCGGCTCCTCGGGCTGGTGCGAATATTTCAATGTCCGAATGTGCCAAACCGTTGGTTTGTGACACACCTTTACGCGTTTCTCGCTCGCTGCGCTCGCTCGAAAGCTAAAGCCTAACCTAAAACCATACATCTTGCGTTCATTATTCGATATGGTGGCGACATATATCGAATTTGCGAACGTGTCGGATCGGTTGTGAGGTTGGACTAGATTTTTACGAGCGAGCGGAGCGAGCGAATAACGGTCATCATTTCCAAGCTATACATATACCTTATATTGCCTTGCATATATTTCGTGTTATTACCTAATTTTGTCAGCCATTTCTGACATCTCATTGCACTTTACCATGTGGAAATAGTACTATTTATGTGAAACTATTCATAAACTGTAAACATTTCTCAGTAGGCAATTCGATAAAGACTTCCGGCTCCTCGGGCTGGTGCAAATATTTTAATGTCCGTATGTGCCAAACCGTTGGTTTGTGACACACCTTTACGCGTTTCTCGCTCGCTGCGCTCGCTCGAAAGCTATAGCCTAACCTAAAACCATACATCTTGCGTTCAGTAATCGATATGGTGGCGACATATTTCGAATTTGCGAACGTGTCGCATCGGTTGTGAGGTTGGACTAGATTTTTACGAGCGAGCGGAGCGAGCGAGCAACGGTGACAATTTCCAAGCTATACATATACCTTATATTGCATTGCATTTGTTTCGTGTTATTACCTAATTTTGTCAGCCATTTCTGACATCAAATTGCACTGTAGTATGTGGAAATAGTACTATTTATGTGAAACTATTCATAGACTGTAAACATTTGTCAGTAGGCATTTCGATAAAGACTTCTGGCTCCTCGGGCTGGTGCGAATATTTCAATGTCCGTGTTTGCCAAACCGTTGGTTTGTGACACACCTTTACACGTCTCTCGCTCGCTACGCTCGCTCGAAAGCTATAGCTTAACCTAAAACCAATCCATCTTGCGTTCAGTATTCGATATGGTGGTGACATATTTCGAATTTGCGAACGTGTCGCATCGGTTGTGACGTTGGACTAGATTTTTACGAGCGAGCGGAGCGAGCGAATAACGATCACAATTTCCAAGCTATACATATACCTTATATTGCCTTGCATATATTTCGTGTTATTACCTAATTTTGTCAGCCATTTCTGACATCAAATTGCACTTTACTATGTGGAAATAGTACTATTTATGTGAAACTGTTCATAAACTGTAAACATTTGTCAGTAGGCAATTCGATAAAGACCTCCGGCTCCTCGGGCTGGTGCGATTATTTCAATGTCCGTATGTGCCAAACCGTTGGTTAGTGACACACCTTTACGCGTCTCTCGCTCGCTGCGCTCGCTCGAAAGCTATAGCCTAACCTAAAACCATACATCTTGCGTTCAGTAATCGATATGGTGGCGACATATTTCCAATTTGCGAACGTGTCGCATCGGTTGTGAGGTTGGACTAGATTTTTACGAGCGAGCGGAGCGAGCGAGCAACGGTGACATTTTCCAAGCTATACATATACCTTATATTGCATTGCATTTGTTTCGAGTTATTACCTAATTTTGTCAGCCATTTCTGACATCACATTGCTCTTTACTATGTGGAAATAGTACTATTTATGTGAAACTACTCATAAACTGTAAACATTTGTCAGTAGGCAATTCGATAAAGACTTCCGGCTCCTCGGGCTGGTGCGAATATTTCAATGTCCGTATGTGCCAAACCGTTGGTTTGTGACACACCTTTACGCGTCTCTCGCTCGCTGCGCTCGCTCGAAAGCTATAGCCTAACCTAAAACCAATCCATCTTGCGTTCATTATTCGATATGGTGGCGACTTATTTCAAATTTGCGAACGTGTCGCATCGGTTGTGAGGTCGGACTAGATTTTTACGCGCGAGCGGAGCGAGCGAGCAACGATCACAATTTCCAAGCTATACATATACCTTATATTGCCTTGCATATATTTCGTGTTATTACCTAATTTTGTCAGCCATTTCTGACATCACATTGCACTTTACCATGTGGAAATAGTACTATTTATGTGAAACTATTCATAAACTGTAAACATTTCTCAGTAGGCAATTCGATAAAGACTTCCGGCTCCTCGGGCTGGTGCGAATATTTCAATGTCCGAATGTGCCAAACCGTTGGTTTGTGACACACCTTTACGCGTTTCTCGCTCGCTGCGCTCGCTCGAAAACTAAAGCCTAACCTAAAACCATACATCTTGCGTTCATTATTCGATATGGTGGCGACATATATCGAATTTGCGAACGTGTCGGATCGGTTGTGAGGTTGGACTAGATTTTTACGAGCGAGCGGAGCGAGCGAATAACGGTCATCATTTCCAAGCTATACATATACCTTATATTGCCTTGCATATATTTCGTGTTATTACCTAATTTTGTCAGCCATTTCTGACATCTCATTGCACTTTACCATGTGGAAATAGTACTATTTATGTGAAACTATTCATAAACTGTAAACATTTCTCAGTAGGCAATTCGATAAAGACTTCCGGCTCCTCGGGCTGGTGCAAATATTTTAATGTCCGTATGTGCCAAACCGTTGGTTTGTGACACACCTTTACGCGTTTCTCGCTCGCTGCGCTCGCTCGAAAGCTATAGCCTAACCTAAAACCATACATCTTGCGTTCAGTAATCGATATGGTGGCGACATATTTCGAATTTGCGAACGTGTCGCATCGGTTGTGAGGTTGGACTAGATTTTTACGAGCGAGCGGAGCGAGCGAGCAACGGTGACAATTTCCAAGCTATACATATACCTTATATTGCATTGCATTTGTTTCGTGTTATTACCTAATTTTGTCAGCCATTTCTGACATCAAATTGCACTGTAGTATGTGGAAATAGTACTATTTATGTGAAACTATTCATAGACTGTAAACATTTGTCAGTAGGCATTTCGATAAAGACTTCTGGCTCCTCGGGCTGGTGCGAATATTTCAATGTCCGTATTTGCCAAACCGTTGGTTTGTGACACACCTTTACACGTCTCTCGCTCGCTACGCTCGCTCGAAAGCTATAGCTTAACCTAAAACCAATAAATCTTGCGTTCAGTATTCGATATGGTGGTGACATATTTCGAATTTGCGGACGTGTCGCATCGGTTGTGACGTTGGACTAGATTTTTACGAGCGAGCGGAGCGAGCGAATAACGATCACAATTTCCAAGCTATACATATACCTTATATTGCCTTGCATATATTTCGTGTTATTACCTAATTTTGTCAGCCATTTCTGACATCAAATTGCACTTTACTATGTGGAAATAGTACTATTTATGTGAAACTATTCATAAACTGTAAACATTTGTCAGTAGGCAATTCGATAAAGACTTCCGGCTCCTCGGGCTGGTGCGAATATTTCAATGTCCGTATGTGCCAAACCGTTGGTTTGTGACACAACTTTACGCGTCTCTCGCTCGCTGCGCTCTCTCGAAAGCTATAGCCTAACCTAAAACCATACATCCTGCGTTCAGTAATCGAGATGGTGGGGACATATTTCGAATTTGCGAACTTGTCGCATCGGTTGTGAGGTTGGACTAGATTTTTACGAGCGAGCGGAGCGAGCGAGCAACGATCAAATTTCCAAGCTATACATATACCTTATATTGCCTTGCATATATTTCGTGTTATTACCTGATTTTGTCAGCCATTTCTGACATCACATTGCACTTTACTATGTGGAAATGGTACTATTTATGTGAAACTATTCATAAACTGTAAACATTTGTCAGTAGGCAATTCGATAAAGACTTCCGGCTCCTCGGGCTGGTGCGAATATTTCAATGTCCGTATGTGCCAAACCGTTGGTTTGTGACACACCTTTACGCGTCTCTCGCTCGCTGCGCTCGCTCGAAAGCTATAGCCTAACCTAAAACCAATCCATCTTGCGTTCATTATTCGATATGGTGGCGACATATATCGAATTTGCGAACGTGTCGGATCGGTTGTGAGGTTGGACTAGATTTTTACGAGCGAGCGGAGCGAGCGAATAACGGTCATCATTTCCAAGCTATACATATACCTTATATTGCCTTGCATATATTTCGTGTTATTACCTAATTTTGTCAGCCATTTCTGACATCACATTGCACTTTACTATGTGGAAATAGTACTATTTATGTGAAACTACTCATAAACTGTAAACATTTGTCAGTAGGCAATTCGATAAAGACTTCCGGCTCCTCGGGCTGGTGCGAATATTTCAATGTCCGTATGTGCCAAACCGTTGGTTTGTGACAAACCTTTACGCGTCTCTCTCTCGCTGCGCTCTCTCGAAAGCTATAGCCTAACCTAAAACCATACATCTTGCGTTCATTATTCGATATGGTGGCGACATATATCGAATTTGCGAACGTGTCGGATCGGTTGTGAGGTTGGACTAGATTTTTACGAGCGAGCGGAGCGAGCGAATAACGGTGACAATTTCCAAGCTATACATATACCTTATATTGCATTGCATTTGTTTCGAGTTATTACCTAATTTTGTCAGCCATTTCTGACATCACATTGCACTTTACTATGTGGAAATAGTACTATTTATGTGAAACTATTCATAAACTGTAAACATTTGTCAGTAGGCAATTCGATAAAGACCTGCGGCTCCTCGGGCTGGTGCGATTATTTCAATGTCCGTATGTGCCAAACCGTTGGTTTGTGACACACCTTTACGCGTCTCTCGCTCGCTGCGCTCGCTCGAAAGCTATAGCCTAACCTAAAACCATACATCTTGCGTTCAGGAATCGATATGGTGGCGACATATTTCCAATTTGCGAACGTGTCGCATCGGTTGTGAGGTTGGACTAGATTTTTACGAGCGAGCGGAGCGAGCGAGCAACGGTGACATTTTCCAAGCTATACATATACCTTATATTGCATTGCATTTGTTTCGAGTTATTACCTAATTTTGTCAGCCATTTCTGACATCACATTGCACTTTACTATGTGGAAATAGTACTATTTATGTGAAACTACTCATAAACTGTAAACATTTGTCAGTAGGCAATTCGATAAAGACTTCCGGCTCCTCGGGCTGGTGCGAATATTTCAATGTCCGTATGTGCCAAACCGTTGGTTTGTGACAAACCTTTACGCGTCTCTCTCTCGCTGCGCTCTCTCGAAAGCTATAGCCTAACCTAAAACCATACATCTTGCGTTCAGTAGTCGAGATGGTGGTGACATATTTCGAATTTGCGAACTTGTCGCATCGGTTGTGAGGTTGGACTAGATTTTTACGAGCGAGCGGAGCGAGCGAGCAACGATCAAATTTCCAAGCTATACATATACCTTATATTGCCTTGCATATATTTCGTGTTATTACCTAATTTTGTCAGCCATTTCTGACATCACATTGCACTTTACTATGTGGAAATGGTACTATTTATGTGAAACTATTCATAAACTGTAAACATTTGTCAGTAGGCAATTCGATAAAGACTTCCGGCTCCTCGGGCTGGTGCGAATATTTCAATGTCCGTATGTGCCAAACCGTTGGTTTGTGACACACCTTTACGCGTCTCTCGCTCGCTGCGCTCGCTCGAAAGCTATAGCCTAACCTAAAACCAATCCATCTTGCGTTCATTATTCGATATGGTGGCGACTTATTTCAAATTTGCGAACGTGTCGCATCGGTTGTGAGGTCGGACTAGATTTTTACGCGCGAGCGGAGCGAGCGAGCAACGATCACAATTTCCAAGCTATACATATACCTTATATTGCCTTGCATATATTTCGTGTTATTACCTAATTTGGTCAGCCATTTCTGACATCACATTGCACTTTACCATGTGGAAATAGTACTATTTATGTGAAACTATTCATAAACTGTAAACATTTCTCAGTAGGCAATTCGATAAAGACTTCCGGCTCCTCGGGCTGGTGCGAATATTTCAATGTCCGAATGTGCCAAACCGTTGGTTTGTGACACACCTTTACGCGTTTCTCGCTCGCTGCGCTCGCTCGAAAGCTAAAGCCTAACCTAAAACCATACATCTTGCGTTCATTATTCGATATGGTGGCGACATATATCGAATTTGCGAACGTGTCGGATCGGTTGTGAGGTTGGACTAGATTTTTACGAGCGAGCGGAGCGAGCGAATAACGGTCATCATTTCCAAGCTATACATATACCTTATATTGCCTTGCATATATTTCGTGTTATTACCTAATTTTGTCAGCCATTTCTGACATCTCATTGCACTTTACCATGTGGAAATAGTACTATTTATGTGAAACTATTCATAAACTGTAAACATTTGTCAGTAGGCAATTCGATAAAGACTTCCGGCTCCTCGGGCTGGTGCGAATATTTCAATGTCCGTATGTGCCAAACCGTTGGTTTGTGACACACCTTTACGAGTTTCTCGCTCGCTGCGCTCGCTCGAAAGCTAAAGCCTAACCTAAAACCATACATCTTGCGTTCATTATTCGATATGGTGGCGACATATATCGAATTTGCGAACGTGTCGGATCGGTTGTGAGGTTGGACTAGATTTTTACGAGCGAGCGGAGCGAGCGTATAACGGTGACAATTTCCAAGCTATACATATACCTTATATTGCATTGCATTTGTTTCGAGTTATTACCTAATTTTGTCAGCCATTTCTGACATCACATTGCACTTTACTATGTGGAAATAGTACTATTTATGTGAAACTATTCATAAACTGTAAACATTTGTCAGTAGGCAATTCGATAAAGACCTCCGGCTCCTCGGGCTGGTGCGATTATTTCAATGTCCGTATGTGCCAAACCGTTGGTTTGTGACACACCTTTACGCGTCTCTCGCTCGCTGCGCTCGCTCGAAAGCTATAGCCTAACCTAAAACCATACATCTTGCGTTCAGTAATCGATATGGTGGCGACATATTTCCAATTTGCGAACGTGTCGCATCGGTTGTGAGGTTGGACTAGATTTTTACGAGCGAGCGGAGCGAGCGAGCAACGGTGACATTTTCCAAGCTATACATATACCTTATATTGCATTGCATTTGTTTCGAGTTATTACCTAATTTTGTCAGCCATTTCTGACATCACATTGCTCTTTACTATGTGGAAATAGTACTATTTATGTGAAACTACTCATAAACTGTAAACATTTGTCAGTAGGCAATTCGATAAAGACTTCCGGCTCCTCGGGCTGGTGCGAATATTTCAATGTCCGTATGTGCCAAACCGTTGGTTTGTGACAAACCTTTACGCGTCTCTCTCTCGCTGCGCTCTCTCGAAAGCTATAGCCTAACCTAAAACCATACATCTTGCGTTCAGTAATCGAGATGGTGGTGACATATTTCGAATTTGCGAACTTGTCGCATCGGTTGTGAGGTTGGACTAGATTTTTACGAGCGAGCGGAGCGAGCGAGCAACGATCAAATTTCCAAGCTATACATATACCTTATATTGCCTTGCATATATTTCGTGTTATTACCTGATTTTGTCAGCCATTTCTGACATCTCATTGCACTTTACCATGTGGAAATAGTACTATTTATGTGAAACTATTCATAAACTGTAAACATTTCTCAGTAGGCAATTCGATAAAGACTTCCGGCTCCTCGGGCTGGTGCAAATATTTTAATGTCCGTATGTGCCAAACCGTTGGTTTGTGACACACCTTTACGCGTTTCTCGCTCGCTGCGCTCGCTCGAAAGCTATAGCCTAACCTAAAACCATACATCTTGCGTTCAGTAATCGATATGGTGGCGACATATTTCGAATTTGCGAACGTGTCGCATCGGTTGTGAGGTTGGACTAGATTTTTACGAGCGAGCGGAGCGAGCGAGCAACGGTGACAATTTCCAAGCTATACATATACCTTATATTGCATTGCATTTGTTTCGTGTTATTACCTAATTTTGTCAGCCATTTCTGACATCAAATTGCACTGTAGTATGTGGAAATAGTACTATTTATGTGAAACTATTCATAGACTGTAAACATTTGTCAGTAGGCATTTCGATAAAGACTTCTGGCTCCTCGGGCTGGTGCGAATATTTCAATGTCCGTGTTTGCCAAACCGTTGGTTTGTGACACACCTTTACACGTCTCTCGCTCGCTACGCTCGCTCGAAAGCTATAGCTTAACCTAAAACCAATCCATCTTGCGTTCAGTATTCGATATGGTGGTGACATATTTCGAATTTGCGAACGTGTCGCATCGGTTGTGACGTTGGACTAGATTTTTACGAGCGAGCGGAGCGAGCGAATAACGATCACAATTTCCAAGCTATACATATACCTTATATTGCCTTGCATATATTTCGTGTTATTACCTAATTTTGTCAGCCATTTCTGACATCAAATTGCACTTTACTATGTGGAAATAGTACTATTTATGTGAAACTGTTCATAAACTGTAAACATTTGTCAGTAGGCAATTCGATAAAGACCTCCGGCTCCTCGGGCTGGTGCGATTATTTCAATGTCCGTATGTGCCAAACCGTTGGTTAGTGACACACCTTTACGCGTCTCTCGCTCGCTGCGCTCGCTCGAAAGCTATAGCCTAACCTAAAACCATACATCTTGCGTTCAGTAATCGATATGGTGGCGACATATTTCCAATTTGCGAACGTGTCGCATCGGTTGTGAGGTTGGACTAGATTTTTACGAGCGAGCGGAGCGAGCGAGCAACGGTGACATTTTCCAAGCTATACATATACCTTATATTGCATTGCATTTGTTTCGAGTTATTACCTAATTTTGTCAGCCATTTCTGACATCACATTGCTCTTTACTATGTGGAAATAGTACTATTTATGTGAAACTACTCATAAACTGTAAACATTTGTCAGTAGGCAATTCGATAAAGACTTCCGGCTCCTCGGGCTGGTGCGAATATTTCAATGTCCGTATGTGCCAAACCGTTGGTTTGTGACACACCTTTACGCGTCTCTCGCTCGCTGCGCTCGCTCGAAAGCTATAGCCTAACCTAAAACCAATCCATCTTGCGTTCATTATTCGATATGGTGGCGACTTATTTCAAATTTGCGAACGTGTCGCATCGGTTGTGAGGTCGGACTAGATTTTTACGCGCGAGCGGAGCGAGCGAGCAACGATCACAATTTCCAAGCTATACATATACCTTATATTGCCTTGCATATATTTCGTGTTATTACCTAATTTTGTCAGCCATTTCTGACATCACATTGCACTTTACCATGTGGAAATAGTACTATTTATGTGAAACTATTCATAAACTGTAAACATTTCTCAGTAGGCAATTCGATAAAGACTTCCGGCTCCTCGGGCTGGTGCGAATATTTCAATGTCCGAATGTGCCAAACCGTTGGTTTGTGACACACCTTTACGCGTTTCTCGCTCGCTGCGCTCGCTCGAAAGCTAAAGCCTAACCTAAAACCATACATCTTGCGTTCATTATTCGATATGGTGGCGACATATATCGAATTTGCGAACGTGTCGGATCGGTTGTGAGGTTGGACTAGATTTTTACGAGCGAGCGGAGCGAGCGAATAACGGTCATCATTTCCAAGCTATACATATACCTTATATTGCCTTGCATATATTTCGTGTTATTACCTAATTTTGTCAGCCATTTCTGACATCTCATTGCACTTTACCATGTGGAAATAGTACTATTTATGTGAAACTATTCATAAACTGTAAACATTTCTCAGTAGGCAATTCGATAAAGACTTCCGGCTCCTCGGGCTGGTGCAAATATTTTAATGTCCGTATGTGCCAAACCGTTGGTTTGTGACACACCTTTACGCGTTTCTCGCTCGCTGCGCTCGCTCGAAAGCTATAGCCTAACCTAAAACCATACATCTTGCGTTCAGTAATCGATATGGTGGCGACATATTTCGAATTTGCGAACGTGTCGCATCGGTTGTGAGGTTGGACTAGATTTTTACGAGCGAGCGGAGCGAGCGAGCAACGGTGACAATTTCCAAGCTATACATATACCTTATATTGCATTGCATTTGTTTCGTGTTATTACCTAATTTTGTCAGCCATTTCTGACATCAAATTGCACTGTAGTATGTGGAAATAGTACTATTTATGTGAAACTATTCATAGACTGTAAACATTTGTCAGTAGGCATTTCGATAAAGACTTCTGGCTCCTCGGGCTGGTGCGAATATTTCAATGTCCGTATTTGCCAAACCGTTGGTTTGTGACACACCTTTACACGTCTCTCGCTCGCTACGCTCGCTCGAAAGCTATAGCTTAACCTAAAACCAATAAATCTTGCGTTCAGTATTCGATATGGTGGTGACATATTTCGAATTTGCGGACGTGTCGCATCGGTTGTGACGTTGGACTAGATTTTTACGAGCGAGCGGAGCGAGCGAATAACGATCACAATTTCCAAGCTATACATATACCTTATATTGCCTTGCATATATTTCGTGTTATTACCTAATTTTGTCAGCCATTTCTGACATCAAATTGCACTTTACTATGTGGAAATAGTACTATTTATGTGAAACTATTCATAAACTGTAAACATTTGTCAGTAGGCAATTCGATAAAGACTTCCGGCTCCTCGGGCTGGTGCGAATATTTCAATGTCCGTATGTGCCAAACCGTTGGTTTGTGACACAACTTTACGCGTCTCTCGCTCGCTGCGCTCTCTCGAAAGCTATAGCCTAACCTAAAACCATACATCCTGCGTTCAGTAATCGAGATGGTGGGGACATATTTCGAATTTGCGAACTTGTCGCATCGGTTGTGAGGTTGGACTAGATTTTTACGAGCGAGCGGAGCGAGCGAGCAACGATCAAATTTCCAAGCTATACATATACCTTATATTGCCTTGCATATATTTCGTGTTATTACCTGATTTTGTCAGCCATTTCTGACATCACATTGCACTTTACTATGTGGAATTAGTACTATTTATGTGAAGCTATTCATAAACTGTAAACATTTGTCAGTAGGCAATTCGATAAAGACTTCCGGCTCCTCGGGCTGGTGCGAATATTTCAATGTCCGTATGTGCCAAACCGTTGGTTTGTGACACACCTTTACGCGTTTCTCGCTCGCTGCGCTCGCTCGAAAGCTAAAGCCTAACCTAAAACCATACATCTGGCGTTCATTATTCGATATGGTGGCGAATTATTTCAAATTTGCGAACGTGTCGCATCGGTTGTGAGGTCGGACTAGATTTTTACGAGCGAGCGGAGCGAGCGAGCAACGATCACAATTTCCAAGCTATACATATACCTTATATTGCCTTGCATATATTTCGTGTTATTACCTAATTTTGTCAGCCATTTCTGACATCACATTGCACTTTACCATGTGGAAATAGTACTATTTATGTGAAACTATTCATAAACTGTAAACATTTCTCAGTAGGCAATTCGATAAAGACTACCGGCTCCTCGGGCTGGTGCGAATATTTCAATGTCCGTATGTGCCAAACCGTTGGTTTGTGACACACCTTTACGCGTTTCTCGCTCGCTGCGCTCGCTCGAAACCTAAAGCCTAACCTAAAACCATACATCTTGCGTTCATTATTCGATATGGTGGCGACATATATCGAATTTGCGAACGTGTCGGATCGGTTGTGAGGTTGGACTAGATTTTTACAAGCGAGCGGAGCGAGCGAATAACGGTCATCATTTCCAAGCTATACATATACCTTATATTGCATTGCATTTGTTTCGTGTTATTACCTAATTTTGTCAGCCATTTCTGACATCACATTGCACTTTACTATGTGGAAATAGTAATATTTATGTGGAACTATTCATAGACAGTAAACATTTGTCAGTAGGCATTTCGATAAAGACTTCTGGCTCCTCGGGCTGGTGCGAATATTTCAATGTCCGTATTTGCCAAACCGTTGGTTTGTGACACACCTTTACACGTCTCTCGCTCGCTACGCTCGCTCGAAAGCTATACCCTAACCTAAAACCATACATCTTGCGTTCAGTAATCGATATGGTGGCGACATATTTCGAATTTGCGAACGTGTCGCATCGGTTGTGTGGTTGGACTAGATTTTTACGAGCGAGCGGAGCGAGCGAGCAACGGTGACAATTTCCAAGCTATAAATATACCTTATATTGCATTGCATTTGTTTCGAGTTATTACCTAATTTTGTCAGCCATTTCTGACATCACATTGCACTTTACTATGTGGAAATAGTACTATTTATGTGAAACTATTCATAAACTGTAAACATTTGTCAGTAGGCAATTCGATAAAGACTTCCGGCTCCTCGGGCTGGTGCGATTATTTCAAAGTCCGTATGTGCCAAACCGTTGGTTTGTGACACACCTTTACGCGTCACTCGCTCGCTGCGCTCGCTCGAAAGCTATAGCCTAACCTAAAACCATACATCTTGCGTTCAGTATTCGATATGGTGGTGACATATTTCGAATTTGCGAACGTGTCGCATCGGTTGTGACGTTGGACTAGATTTTTACGAGCGAGCGGAGCGAGCGAGCAACGATCACAATTTCCAAGCTATAAATATACCTTATATTGCATTGCATTTGTTTCGAGTTATTACCTAATTTTGTCAGCCATTTCTGACATCACATTGCACTTTACTATGTGGAAATAGTACTATTTATGTGAAACTATTCATAAACTGTAAACAATTGTCAGTAGGCAATTCGATAAAGACTTCCGGCTCCTCGGGCTGGTGCGATTATTTCAAAGTCCGTATGTGCCAAACCGTTGGTTTGTGACACACCTTTACGCGTCTCTCGCTCGCTGCTCTCGCTCGAAAGCTATAGCCTAACAAAAAACCATACATCTTGCGTTCAGTAATCGATATGGTGGCGACATATTTCGAATTTGCGAACGTGTCGCATCGGTTGTGAGGTTGGACTAGATTTTTACGAGCGAGCGGAGCGAGCGAGCAACGATTACAATTTCCAAGCTATACATATACCTTATATTGCCTTGCATATATTTCGTGTTATTACCTAATTTTGTCAGCCATTTCTGACATCACATTGCACTTTACTATGTGGAAATAGTACTATTTATGTGAAACTATTCATAAACTGTAAACATTTGTCAGTAGGCAATTTCGATAAAGACTTCCGGCTCCTCGGGCTGGTGCGAATATTTCAGTGTCCGTATGTGCCAAATCGTTGGTTTGTGACACACCTTTAAGCGTCTCTCGCTCGCTGCGCTCGCTCGAAAGCTATAGCCTAACCTAAAACCAATCCATCTTGCGTTCATTATTCGATATGGTGGCGACTTATTTCAAATTTGCGAACGTGTCGCATCGGTTGTGACGTTGGACTAGATTTTTACGAGCGAGCGGAGCGAGCGAGCAACGATCACAATTTCCAAGCTATACATATACCTTATATTGCATTGCATTTGTTTCGAGTTATTACCTAATTTTGTCAGCCATTTCTGACATCACATTGCACTTTACTATGTGGATATAGTACTATTTATGTGAAACTATTCATAAACTGTAAACAATTGTCAGTAGGCAATTCGATAAAGACTTCCGGCTCCTCGGGCTGGTGCGATTATTTCAAAGTCCGTATGTGCCAAACCGTTGGTTTGTGACACACCTTTACGCGTCTCTCGCTCGCTGCTCTCGCTCGAAAGCTATAGCCTAACAAAAAACCATACATCTTGCGTTCAGTAATCGATATGGTGGCGACATATTTCGAATTTGCGAACGTGTCGCATCGGTTGTGAGGTTGGACTAGATATTTACGAGCGAGCGGAGCGAGCGAGCAACGGTGACAATTTCCAAGCTATACATATACCTTATATTGCATTGCATTTGTTTCGTGTTATTACCTAATTTTGTCAGCCATTTCTGACATCAAATTGCACTGTAGTATGTGGAAATAGTACTATTTATGTGAAACTATTCATAGACTGTAAACATTTGTCAGTAGGCATTTCGATAAAGACTTCTGGCTCCTCGGGCTGGTGCGAATATTTCAATGTCCGTATTTGCCAAACCGTTGGTTTGTGACACACCTTTACACGTCTCTCGCTCGCTACGCTCGCTCGAAAGCTATAGCTTAACCTAAAACCAATCCATCTTGCGTTCAGTATTCGATATGGTGGTGACATATTTCGAATTTGCGAACGTGTCGCATCGGTTGTGAGGTTGGACTAGATTTTTACGAGCGAGCGGAGCGAGCGAGCAACGATTACAATTTCCAAGCTATACATATACCTTATATTGCCTTGCATATATTTCGTGTTATTACCTGATTTTGTCAGCCATTTCTGACATCACATTGCACTTTACTATGTGGAATTAGTACTATTTATGTGAAGCTATTCATAAACTGTAAACATTTGTCAGTAGGCAATTCGATAAAGACTTCCGGCTCCTCGGGCTGGTGCGAATATTTCAATGTCCGTATGTGCCAAACCGTTGGTTTGTGACACACCTTTACGCGTTTCTCGCTCGCTGCGCTCGCTCGAAAGCTAAAGCCTAACCTAAAACCATACATCTGGCGTTCATTATTCGATATGGTGGCGAATTATTTCAAATTTGCGAACGTGTCGCATCGGTTGTGAGGTCGGACTAGATTTTTACGAGCGAGCGGAGCGAGCGAGCAACGATCACAATTTCCAAGCTATACATATACCTTATATTGCCTTGCATATATTTCGTGTTATTACCTAATTTTGTCAGCCATTTCTGACATCACATTGCACTTTACCATGTGGAAATAGTACTATTTATGTGAAACTATTCATAAACTGTAAACATTTCTCAGTAGGCAATTCGATAAAGACTACCGGCTCCTCGGGCTGGTGCGAATATTTCAATGTCCGTATGTGCCAAACCGTTGGTTTGTGACACACCTTTACGCGTTTCTCGCTCGCTGCGCTCGCTCGAAACCTAAAGCCTAACCTAAAACCATACATCTTGCGTTCATTATTCGATATGGTGGCGACATATATCGAATTTGCGAACGTGTCGGATCGGTTGTGAGGTTGGACTAGATTTTTACAAGCGAGCGGAGCGAGCGAATAACGGTCATCATTTCCAAGCTATACATATACCTTATATTGCATTGCATTTGTTTCGTGTTATTACCTAATTTTGTCAGCCATTTCTGACATCACATTGCACTTTACTATGTGGAAATAGTAATATTTATGTGGAACTATTCATAGACAGTAAACATTTGTCAGTAGGCATTTCGATAAGGACTTCTGGCTCCTCGGGCTGGTGCGAATATTTCAATGTCCGTATTTGCCAAACCGTTGGTTTGTGACACACCTTTACACGTCTCTCGCTCGCTACGCTCGCTCGAAAGCTATACCCTAACCTAAAACCATACATCTTGCGTTCAGTAATCGATATGGTGGCGACATATTTCGAGTTTGCGAACGTGTCGCATCGGTTGTGTGGTTGGACTAGATTTTTACGAGCGAGCGGAGCGAGCGAGCAACGGTGACAATTTCCAAGCTATAAATATACCTTATATTGCATTGCATTTGTTTCGAGTTATTACCTAATTTTGTCAGCCATTTCTGACATCACATTGCACTTTACTATGTGGAAATAGTACTATTTATGTGAAACTATTCATAAACTGTAAACATTTGTCAGTAGGCAATTCGATAAAGACTTCCGGCTCCTCGGGCTGGTGCGATTATTTCAAAGTCCGTATGTGCCAAACCGTTGGTTTGTGACACACCTTTACGCGTCACTCGCTCGCTGCGCTCGCTCGAAAGCTATAGCCTAACCTAAAACCATACATCTTGCGTTCAGTATTCGATATGGTGGTGACATATTTCGAATTTGCGAACGTGTCGCATCGGTTGTGACGTTGGACTAGATTTTTACGAGCGAGCGGAGCGAGCGAGCAACGATCACAATTTCCAAGCTATAAATATACCTTATATTGCATTGCATTTGTTTCGAGTTATTACCTAATTTTGTCAGCCATTTCTGACATCACATTGCACTTTACTATGTGGAAATAGTACTATTTATGTGAAACTATTCATAAACTGTAAACAATTGTCAGTAGGCAATTCGATAAAGACTTCCGGCTCCTCGGGCTGGTGCGATTATTTCAAAGTCCGTATGTGCCAAACCGTTGGTTTGTGACACACCTTTACGCGTCTCTCGCTCGCTGCTCTCGCTCGAAAGCTATAGCCTAACAAAAAACCATACATCTTGCGTTCAGTAATCGATATGGTGGCGACATATTTCGAATTTGCGAACGTGTCGCATCGGTTGTGAGGTTGGACTAGATTTTTACGAGCGAGCGGAGCGAGCGAGCAACGATTACAATTTCCAAGCTATACATATACCTTATATTGCCTTGCATATATTTCGTGTTATTACCTAATTTTGTCAGCCATTTCTGACATCACATTGCACTTTACTATGTGGAAATAGTACTATTTATGTGAAACTATTCATAAACTGTAAACATTTGTCAGTAGGCAATTTCGATAAAGACTTCCGGCTCCTCGGGCTGGTGCGAATATTTCAGTGTCCGTATGTGCCAAACCGTTGGTTTGTGACACACCTTTAAGCGTCTCTCGCTCGCTGCGCTCGCTCGAAAGCTATAGCCTAACCTAAAACCAATCCATCTTGCGTTCATTATTCGATATGGTGGCGACTTATTTCAAATTTGCGAACGTGTCGCATCGGTTGTGACGTTGGACTAGATTTTTACGAGCGAGCGGAGCGAGCGAGCAACGATCACAATTTCCAAGCTATACATATACCTTATATTGCATTGCATTTGTTTCGAGTTATTACCTAATTTTGTCAGCCATTTCTGACATCACATTGCACTTTACTATGTGGAAATAGTACTATTTATGTGAAACTATTCATAAACTGTAAACAATTGTCAGTAGGCAATTCGATAAAGACTTCCGGCTCCTCGGGCTGGTGCGATTATTTCAAAGTCCGTATGTGCCAAACCGTTGGTTTGTGACACACCTTTACGCGTCTCTCGCTCGCTGCTCTCGCTCGAAAGCTATAGCCTAACAAAAAACCATACATCTTGCGTTCAGTAATCGATATGGTGGCGACATATTTCGAATTTGCGAACGTGTCGCATCGGTTGTGAGGTTGGACTAGATATTTACGAGCGAGCGGAGCGAGCGAGCAACGGTGACAATTTCCAAGCTATACATATACCTTATATTGCATTGCATTTGTTTCGTGTTATTACCTAATTTTGTCAGCCATTTCTGACATCAAATTGCACTGTAGTATGTGGAAATAGTACTATTTATGTGAAACTATTCATAGACTGTAAACATTTGTCAGTAGGCATTTCGATAAAGACTTCTGGCTCCTCGGGCTGGTGCGAATATTTCAATGTCCGTATTTGCCAAACCGTTGGTTTGTGACACACCTTTACACGTCTCTCGCTCGCTACGCTCGCTCGAAAGCTATAGCTTAACCTAAAACCAATCCATCTTGCGTTCAGTATTCGATATGGTGGTGACATATTTCGAATTTGCGAACGTGTCGCATCGGTTGTGAGGTTGGACTAGATTTTTACGAGCGAGCGGAGCGAGCGAGCAACGATTACAATTTCCAAGCTATACATATACCTTATATTGCCTTGCATATATTTCGTGTTATTACCTAATTTTGTCAGCCATTTCTGACATCACATTGCACTTTACTATGTGGAAATAGTACTATTTATGTGAAACTATTCATAAACTGTAAACATTTGTCAGTAGGCAATTTCGATAAAGACTTCCGGCTCCTCGGGCTGGTGCGAATATTTCAGTGTCTGTATGTGCCAAACCGTTGGTTTGTGACACACCTTTAAGCGTCTCTCGCACGCTGCGCTCGCTCGAAAGCTATAGCCTAACCTAAAACCAATCCATCTTGCGTTCATTATTCGATATGGTGGCGACTTATTTCAAATTTGCGAACGTGTCGCATCGGTTGTGACGTTGGACTAGATTTTTACGAGCGAGCGGAGCGAGCGAGCAACGATCACAATTTCCAAGCTATACATATACCTTATATTGCATTGCATTTGTTTCGAGTTGTTACCTAATTTTGTCAGCCATTTCTGACATCACATTGCACTTTACTATGTGGAAATAGTACTATTTAAGTGAAACTATTCATAAACTGTAAACAATTGTCAGTAGGCAATTCGATAAAGACTTCCGGCTCCTCGGGCTGGTGCGATTATTTCAAAGTCCGTATGTGCCAAACCGTTGGTTTGTGACACACCTTTACGCGTCTCTCGCTCGCTGCTCTCGCTCGAAAGCTATAGCCTAACAAAAAACCATACATCTTGCGTTCAGTAATCGATATGGTGGCGACATATTTCGAATTTGCGAACGTGTCGCATCGGTTGTGAGGTTGGACTAGATATTTACGAGCGAGCGGAGCGAGCGAGCAACGGTGACAATTTCCAAGCTATACATATACCTTATATTGCATTGCATTTGTTTCGTGTTGTTACCTAATTTTGTCAGCCATTTCTGACATCAAATTGCACTGTAGTATGTGGAAATAGTACTATTTATGTGAAACTATTCATAGACTGTAAACATTTGTCAGTAGGCATTTCGATAAAGACTTCTGGCTCCT